>NW_028115399.1:0-41468 GCF_964273445.1 Streptopelia decaocto | reverse complement strand
GGGAAGAATTGGGACAAAAATTGGAAAATTTTAAGGGACTTTGAAAAAATTTCAACTGGAATTTTAGCCATTTTTTGACGTTCAATTGTAAACATGTGGACATGGATTTTGAAAATTCTAGAGAGAATTTTAAAAGCTTCAAGAGAATATCAACAATTTTGAGAGGGATTTGAAAAGTTTCAATGGGAATGGGAAGAATTGGGACAAAAATTGGAAAATTTTTAAGGGACTTTGAAAAAATTTCAACTGGAATTTTAGCCATTTTTTGACGTGAAATTGTAAACATGTGGACATGGATTTTGAAAATTCTAGAGAGAATTTTAAAAGCTTCAAGAGAATTTCAACAATTTTGAGAGGGATTTGAAAAGTTTCAATGGGAATGGGAAGAATTGGGACAAAAATTGGAAAATTTTTAAGGGACTTTGAAAAAATTTCAACTGGAATTTTAGCCTTTTTTTGACGTGAAATTGTAAACATGTGGACATGGATTTTGAAAATTCTAGAGAGAATTTTAAAAACTTCAACAGAATTTCAACAATTTGGAGAGGGATTTGAAAAGTTTCAATGGGAATGGGAAGAATTGGGACAAAAATTGGAAAATTTTTAAGGGACTTTGAAAAAATTTCAACTGGAATTTTAGCCATTTTTTGACGTGAAATTGTAACCATGTGGACATGGATTTTGAAAATTCTAGAGAGAATTTTAAAAGCTTCAAGAGAATTTCAACAATTTTGAGAGGGATTTGAAAAGTTTCAATGGGAATGGGAAGAATTGGGACAAAAATTGGAAAATTTTTAAGGGACTTTGAAAAAATTTCAACTGGAATTTTAGCCATTTTTTGACGTGAAATTGTAAACATGTGGACATGGATTTTGAAAATTCTAGAGAGAATTTTAAAAGCTTCAAGAGAATTTCAACAATTTTGAGAGGGATTTGAAAAGTTTCAATGGGAATGGGAAGAATTGGGACAAAAATTGGAAAATTTTTAAGGGACTTTGAAAAAATTTCAACTGGAATTTTAGCCATTTTTTGACGTGAAATTTTAAACATGTGGAAGTGGATTTTGAAAATTCTAGAGAGAATTTTAAAAGCTTCAAGAGAATTTCAACAATGTTGAGAGGGATTTGAAAAGTTTCAATGGGAATGGGAAGAATTGGGACAAAAATTGGAAAATTTTTAAGGGACTTTGAAAAAATTTCAACTGGAATTTTAGCCATTTTTTGACGTGAAATTGTAAACATGTGGACATAGATTTGAAAATTCTAGAGAGAATTTTAAAAGCTTCAAGAGAATTTCAACAATTTTGAGAGGGATTTGAAAAGTTTCAATGGGAATGGGAAGAATTGGGACAAAAATTGGAAAATTTTTAAGGGACTTTGACAAAATTTCAACTGGAATTTTAGCCATTTTTTTATGTGAAATTGTAAACATGTGGACATGGATTTTGAAAATTCTAGAGAGAATTTTAAAAGCTTCAAGAGAATTTCAACAATGTAGAGAGGGATTTGAAAAGTTTCAATGGGAATGGGAAGAATTGGGACAAAAGTTGGAAAATTTTTAAGGGACTTTGAAAAAATTTCAACTGGAATTTTAGCCATTTTTTGACGTGAAATTGTAAACATGTGGACATGGATTTTGAAAATTCTAGAGAGAATTTGAAAAGCTTCAAGAGAATTTCAACAATTTTGAGAGGGATTTGAAAAGTTTCAATGGGAATGGGAAGAATTGGGACAAAAATTGGAAAATTTTTAAGGGACTTTGAAAAAATTTCAACTGGAATTTTAGCCATTTTTTGACGTGAAATTGTAAACATGTGGACATGGATTTTGAAAATTCTAGAGAGAATTTTAAAAGCTTCAAGAGAATTTCAACAATTTGGAGAGGGATTTGAAAAGTTTCAATGGGAATGGGAAGAATTGGGACAAAAATTGGAAAATTTTTAAGGGACTTTGAAAAAATTTCAACTGGAATTTTAGCCATTTTTTGACGTGAAATTGTAACCATGTGGACATGGATTTTGAAAATTCTAGAGAGAATTTTAAAAACTTCAACAGAATTTCAACAATTTGGAGAGGGATTTGAAAAGTTTCAATGGGAATGGGAAGAATTGGGACAAAAATTGGAAAATTTTTCAGGGACTTTGAAAAAATTTCAACTGGAATTTTAGCCATTTTTTGACGTGAAATTGTAAACATGTGGACATGGATTTTGAAAATTCTAGAGAGAATTTTAAAAGCTTCAAGAGAATTTCAACAATTTTGAGAGGGATTTGAAAAGTTTCAATGGGAATGGGAAGAATTGGGACAAAAATTGGAAAATTTTTAAGGGACTTTGAAAAAATTTCAACGGGAATTTTAGCCATTTTTTGACGTGAAATTGTAAACATGTGGACATGGATTTTGAAAATTCTAGAGAGAATTTTAAAAGCTTCAAGAGAATTTCAACAATTTTGAGAGGGATTTGAAAAGTTTCAATGGGAATGGGAAGAATTGGGACAAAAATTGGAAAATTTTTAAGGGACTTTGAAAAAATTTCAACTGGAATTTTAGCCATTTTTTGATGTGAAATTGTAACCATGTGGACATGGATTTTGAAAATTCTAGAGAGAATTTTAAAAGCTTCAAGAGAATTTCAACAATTTGGAGAGGGATTTGAAAAGTTTCAATGGGAATGGGAAGAATTGGGACAAAAATTGGAAAATTTTTAAGGGACTTTGAAAAAATTTCAACTGGAATTTTAGCCATTTTTTGACGTGAAATTGTAACCATGTGGACATGGATTTTGAAAATTCTAGAGAGAATTTTAAAAGCTTCAAGAGAATTTCAACAATTTTGAGAGGGATTTGAAAAGTTTCAATGGGAATGGGAAGAATTGGGACAAAAATTGGAAAATTTTTAAGGGACTTTGAAAAAATTTCAACGGGAATTTTAGCCATTTTTTGACGTGAAATTGTAAACATGTGGACATGGATTTTGAAAATTCTAGAGAGAATTTTAAAAGCTTCAAGAGAATTTCAACAATTTTGAGAGGGATTTGAAAAGTTTCAATGGGAATGGGAAGAATTGGGACAAAAATTGGAAAATTTTTCAGGGACTTTGAAAAAATTTCAACTGGAATTTTAGCCATTTTTTGATGTGAAATTGTAAACATGTGGACATGGATTTTGAAAATTCTAGAGAGAATTTTAAAAGCTTCAAGAGAATTTCAACAATTTTGAGAGGGATTTGAAAAGTTTCAATGGGAATGGGAAGAATTGGGACAAAAATTGGAAAATTTTGAAGGGACTTTGAAAAAATTTCAACTGGAATTTTAGCAATTTTTTGACGTGAAATTGTAAACATGTGGCCATGGATTTTGAAAATTCTAGAGAGAATTTTAAAAAGCTTCAACAGAATTTCAACAATTTGGAGAGGGATTTGAAAAGTTTCAATGGGAATGGGAAGAATTGGGACAAAAATTGGAAAATTTTTAAGGGACTTTGAAAAAATTTCAACTGGAATTTTAGCATTTTTTTGACATGAAATTGTAAACATGTGGACATGGATTTTGAAAATTCTAGAGAGAATTTTAAAAGCTTTAACAGAATTTCAACAATTTTGAGAGGGATTTGAAAAGTTTCAATGGGAATGGGAAGAATTGGGACAAAAATTGGAAAATTTTTAAGGGACTTTGAAAAAATTTCAACTGGAATTTTAGCAATTTTTTGACGTGAAATTGTAAACATGTGGCCATGGATTTTGAAAATTCTAGAGAGAATTTTAAAAGCTTCAACAGAATTTCAACAATTTTGAGAGGGATTTGAAAAGTTTCAATGGGAATGGGAAGAATTGGGACAAAAATTGGAAAATTTTTAAGGGACTTTGAAAAAATTTCAACTGGAATTTTAGCCATTTTGTGACGTGAAATTGTAAACATGTGGACATGGATTTTGAAAATTCTAGAGAGAATTTTAAAAGCTTCAACAGAATTTCAACAATTTTGAGAGGAATTTGAAAAGTTTCAATGGGAATGGGAAGAATTGGAACAAAAATTGGAAAATTTTTAAGGGACTTTGAAAAAATTTCAACTGGAATTTTAGCCATTTTTTGACGTGAAATTGTAAACATGTGGACATGGATTTCGAAAATTCTAGAGAGAATTTTAAAAGCTTCAAGAGAATTTCAACAATTTTGAGAGGGATTTGAAAAGTTTCAATGGGAATGGGAAGAATTGGAACAAAAATTGGAAAATTTTTAAGGGACTTTGAAAAAATTTCAACTGGAATTTTAGCCATTTTTTGACGTGAAATTGTAAACATGTGGCCAGGGATTTTGAAAATTCTAGAGAGAATTTTAAAAGCTTCAACAGAATTTCAACAATTTTGAGAGGGATTTGAAAAGTTTCAATGGGAATGGGAAGAATTGGGACAAAAATTGGAAAATTTTTAAGGGACTTTGAAAAAATTTCAACTGGAATTTTAGCAATTTTTTGACGTGAAATTGTAAACATGTGCCCATGGATTTTAGAAATTCTAGAGAGAATTTTAAAAGCTTCAAGAGAATTTCAACAATTTTGAGAGGGATTTGAAAAGTTTCAATGGGAATGGGAAGAATTGGGACAAAAATTGGAAAATTTTTAAGGGACTTTGAAAAAATGTCAACTGGAATTTTAGCCATTTTTTGACGTGAAATTGTAAACATGTGGCCATGGATTTTGAAAATTCTAGAGAGAATTTTAAAAGCTTTAACAGAATTTCAACAATTTTGAGAGGGATTTGAAAAGTTTCAATGGGAATGGGAAGAATTGGGACAAAAATTGGAAAATTTTTAAGGGACTTTGAAAAAATTTCAACTGGAATTTTAGCCATTTTTTGACGTGAAATTGTAAACATGTGGCCATGCATTTTGAAAATTCTAGAGAGAATTTTAAAAGCTTTAACAGAATTTCAACAATTTTGAGAGGGATTTGAAAAGTTTCAATGGGAATGGGAAGAATTGGGACAAAAATTGGAAAATTTTGAAGGGACTTTGAAAAAATTTCAACTGGAATTTTAGCCATTTTTTGACGTGAAATTGTAAACATGTGGACATGGATTTTGAAAATTCTAGAGAGAATTTTAAAAGCTTCAACAGAATTTCTACAATTTGGAGAGGGATTTGAAAAGTTTCAATGGGAATGGGAAGAATTGGGACAAAAATTGGAAAATTTTTAAGGGACTTTGAAAAAATTTCAACTGGAATTTTAGCATTTTTTTGACATGAAATTGTAAACATGTGGACATGGATTTTGAAAATTCTAGAGAGAATTTTAAAAGCTTTAACAGAATTTCAACAATTTTGAGAGGGATTTGAAAAGTTTCAATGGGAATGGGAAGAATTGGGACAAAAATTGGAAAATTTTTAAGGGACTTTGAAAAAATTTCAACTGGAATTTTAGCAATTTTTTGACGTGAAATTGTAAACATGTGGCCATGGATTTTGAAAATTCTAGAGAGAATTTTAAAAGCTTCAACAGAATTTCAACAATTTGGAGAGGGATTTGAAAAGTTTCAATGGGAATGGGAAGAATTGGGACAAAAATTGGAAAATTTTTAAGGGACTTTGAAAAAATTTCAACTGGAATTTTAGCCATTTTGTGACGTGAAATTGTAAACATGTGGACATGGATTTTGAAAATTCTAGAGAGAATTTTAAAAGCTTCAACAGAATTTCAACAATTTTGAGAGGAATTTGAAAAGTTTCAATGGGAATGGGAAGAATTGGAACAAAAATTGGAAAATTTTTAAGGGACTTTGAAAAAATTTCAACTGGAATTTTAGCCATTTTTTGACGTGAAATTGTAAACATGTGGACATGGATTTCGAAAATTCTAGAGAGAATTTTAAAAGCTTCAAGAGAATTTCAACAATTTTGAGAGGGATTTGAAAAGTTTCAATGGGAATGGGAAGAATTGGAACAAAAATTGGAAATTTTTTAAGGGACTTTGAAAAAATTTCAACTGGAATTTTAGCCATTTTTTGACGTGAAATTGTAAACATGTGGCCAGGGATTTTGAAAATTCTAGAGAGAATTTTAAAAGCTTCAACAGAATTTCAACAATTTTGAGAGGGATTTGAAAAGTTTCAATGGGAATGGGAAGAATTGGGACAAAAATTGGAAAATTTTTAAGGGACTTTGAAAAAATTTCAACTGGAATTTTAGCAATTTTTTGACGTGAAATTGTAAACATGTGCCCATGGATTTTAGAAATTCTAGAGAGAATTTTAAAAGCTTCAAGAGAATTTCAACAATTTTGAGAGGGATTTGAAAAGTTTCAATGGGAATGGGAAGAATTGGGACAAAAATTGGAAAATTTTTAAGGGACTTTGAAAAAATTTCAACTGGAATTTTAGCCATTTTTTGACGTGAAATTGTAAACATGTGGCCATGGATTTTGAAAATTCTAGAGAGAATTTTAAAAGCTTTAACAGAATTTCAACAATTTTGAGAGGGATTTGAAAAGTTTCAATGGGAATGGGAAGAATTGGGACAAAAATTGGAAAATTTTTAAGGGACTTTGAAAAAATTTCAACTGGAATTTTAGCCATTTTTTGACGTGAAATTGTAAACATGTGGACATGGATTTTGAAAATTCTAGAGAGAATTTTAAAAGCTTCAAGAGAATTTCAACAATTTTGAGAGGGATTTGAAAAGTTTCAATGGGAATGGGAAGAATTGGGACAAAAATTGGAAAATTTTTAAGGGACTTTGAAGAAATGTCAACTGGAATTTTAGCCATTTGTTACGTGAAATTGTAAACATGTGGACATGGATTTTGAAAATTCTAGAGAGAATTTTAAAAGCTTTAACAGAATTTCAACAATTTTGAGAGGAATTTGAAAAGTTTCAATGGGAATGGGAAGAATTGGGACAAAAATTGGAAAATTTTTAAGGGACTTTGAAAAAATTTCAACTGGAATTTTAGCCATTTTTTGACGTGAAATTGTAAACATGTGGACATGGATTTTGAAAATTCTAGAGAGAATTTTAAAAGCTTCAACAGAATTTCAACAATTTTGAGAGGGATTTGAAAAGTTTCAATGGGAATGGGAAGAATTGGGACAAAAATTGGAAAATTTTTAAGGGACTTTGAAAAAATTTCAACTGGAATTTTAGCCATTTTTTGACGTGAAATTGTAAACATGTGGACATGGATTTTGAAAATTCTAGAGAGAATTTTAAAAGTTTTAACAGAATTTCAACAATTTTGAGAGGGATTTGAAAAGTTTCAATGGGAATGGGAAGAATTGGGACAAAAATTGGAAAACTTTTAAGGGACTTTGAAAAAATTTCAACTGGAATTTTAGCAATTTTTTGACGTGAAATTGTAAACATGTGGACATGGATTTTGAAAATTCTAGAGAGAATTTTAAAAGCTTCAACAGAATTTCAACAATTTTGAGAGGAATTTGAAAAGTTTCAATGGGAATGGGAAGAATTGGAACAAAAATTGGAAAATTTTTAAGGGACTTTGAAAAAATTTCAACTGGAATTTTAGCCATTTTTTGACGTGAAATTGTAAACATGTGGACATGGATTTCGAAAATTCTAGAGAGAATTTTAAAAGCTTCAAGAGAATTTCAACAATTTTGAGAGGGATTTGAAAAGTTTCAATGGGAATGGGAAGAATTGGAACAAAAATTGGAAATTTTTTAAGGGACTTTGAAAAAATTTCAACTGGAATTTTAGCCATTTTTTGACGTGAAATTGTAAACATGTGGCCAGGGATTTTGAAAATTCTAGAGAGAATTTTAAAAGCTTCAAGAGAATTTCAACAATTTTGAGAGGGATTTGAAAAGTTTCAATGGGAATGGGAAGAATTGGGACAAAAATTGGAAAATTTTTAAGGGACTTTGAAAAAATTTCAACTGGAATTTTAGCAATTTTTTGACGTGAAATTGTAAACATGTGCCCATGGATTTTAGAAATTCTAGAGAGAATTTTAAAAGCTTCAAGAGAATTTCAACAATTTTGAGAGGGATTTGAAAAGTTTCAATGGGAATGGGAAGAATTGGGACAAAAATTGGAAAATTTTTAAGGGACTTTGAAAAAATTTCAACTGGAATTTTAGCCATTTTTTGATGTGAAATTGTAAACATGTGGCCATGGATTTTGAAAATTCTAGAGAGAATTTTAAAAGCTTTAACAGAATTTCAACAATTTTGAGAGGGATTTGAAAAGTTTCAATGGGAATGGGAAGAATTGGGACAAAAATTGGAAAATTTTTAAGGGACTTTGAAAAAATTTCAACTGGAATTTTAGCCATTTTTTGACGTGAAATTGTAAACATGTGGCCATGCATTTTGAAAATTCTAGAGAGAATTTTAAAAGCTTTAACAGAATTTCAACAATTTTGAGAGGGATTTGAAAAGTTTCAATGGGAATGGGAAGAATTGGGACAAAAATTGGAAAATTTTGAAGGGACTTTGAAAAATTTTCACTGGAATTTTAGCCATTTTTTGACGTGAAATTGTAAACATGTGGACATGGATTTTGAAAATTCTAGAGAGAATTTTAAAAGCTTCAACAGAATTTCAACAATTTTGAGAGGGATTTGAAAAGTTTCAATGGGAATGGGAAGAATTGGGACAAAAATTGGAAAATTTTTAAGGGACTTTGAAAAAATTTCAACTGGAATTTTAGCATTTTTTGACATGAAATTGTAAACATGTGGACATGGATTTTGAAAATTCTAGAGAGAATTTTAAAAGCTTTAACAGAATTTCAACAATTTTGAGAGGGATTTGAAAAGTTTCAATGGGAATGGGAAGAATTGGGACAAAAATTGGAAAATTTTTAAGGGACTTTGAAAAAATTTCAACTGGAATTTTAGCCATTTTTTGACGTGAAATTGTAAACATGTGGCCATGGATTTTGAAAATTCTAGAGAGAATTTTAAAAGCTTCAACAGAATTTCAACAATTTTGAGAGGGATTTGAAAAGTTTCAATGGGAATGGGAAGAATTGGGACAAAAATTGGAAAATTTTTAAGGGACTTTGAAAAAAATTTCAACTGGAATTTTAGCAGTTTTTTGACGTGAAATTGTAAACATGTGGACATGGATTTTGAAAATTCTAGAGAGAATTTTAAAAGCTTCAACAGAATTTCAACAATTTTGAGAGGGATTTGAAAAGTTTCAATGGGAATGGGAAGAATTGGGACAAAAATTGGAAAATTTTTAAGGGACTTTGAAAAAATTTCAACTGGAATTTTAGCCATTTTTTGACGTGAAATTGTAAACATGTGGACATGGATTTTGAAAATTCTAGAGAGAATTTTAAAAGCTTCAACAGAATTTCAACAATTTTGAGAGGGATTTGAAAAGTTTCAATGGGAATGGGAAGAATTGGGACAAAAATTGGAAAATTTTTAAGGGACTTTGAAAAAATTTCAACTGGAATTTTAGCCATTTTGTTACGTGAAATTGTAAACATGTGGCCAGGAATTTTGAAAATTCTAGAGAGAATTTTAAAAGCTTTAACAGAATTTCAACAATTTTGAGAGGGATTTGAAAAGTTTCAATGGGAATGGGAAGAATTGGGACAAAAATTGGAAAATTTTTAAGGGACTTTGAAAAAATTTCAACTGGAATTTTAGCCATTTTGTTACGTGAAATGGTAAACATGTGGACATGGATTTTGAAAATTCTAGAGAGAATTTTAAAAGCTTCAAGAGAATTTCAACTATTTTGAGAGGGATTTGAAAAGTTTCAATGGGAATGGGAAGAATTGGGACAAAAATTGGAAAATTTTGAAGGGACTTTGAAAAAATTTCAACTGGAATTTTAGCCATTTTTTGACGTGAAATTGTAAACATGTGGCCATGCATTTTGAAAATTCTAGAGAGAATTTTAAAAGCTTTAACAGAATTTCAACAATTTTGAGAGGGATTTGAAAAGTTTCAATGGGAATGGGAAGAATTGGGACAAAAATTGGAAAATTTTGAAGGGACTTTGAAAAAATTTCAACTGGAATTTTAGCAATTTTTTGACGTGAAATTGTAAACATGTGGCCATGGATTTTGAAAATTCTAGAGAGAATTTTAAAAGCTTCAACAGAATTTCTACAATTTGGAGAGGGATTTGAAAAGTTTCAATGGGAATGGGAAGAATTGGGACAAAAATTGGAAAATTTTTAAGGGACTTTGAAAAATTTCAACTGGAATTTTAGCATTTTTTTGACATGAAATTGTAAACATGTGGACATGGATTTTGAAAATTCTAGAGAGAATTTTAAAAGCTTTAACAGAATTTCAACAATTTTGAGAGGGATTTGAAAAGTTTCAATGGGAATGGGAAGAATTGGGACAAAAATTGGAAAATTTTTAAGGGACTTTGAAAAAATTTCAACTGGAATTTTAGCAATTTTTTGACGTGAAATTGTAAACATGTGGCCATGGATTTTGAAAATTCTAGAGAGAATTTTAAAAGCTTCAACAGAATTTCAACAATTTTGAGAGGGATTTGAAAAGTTTCAATGGGAATGGGAAGAATTGGGACAAAAATTGGAAAATTTTTCAGGGACTTTGAAAAAATTTCAACTGGAATTTTAGCCATTTTGTGACGTGAAATTGTAAACATGTGGACATGGATTTTGAAAATTCTAGAGAGAATTTTAAAAGCTTCAACAGAATTTCAACAATTTTGAGAGGAATTTGAAAAGTTTCAATGGGAATGGGAAGAATTGGAACAAAAATTGGAAAATTTTTAAGGGACTTTGAAAAAATTTCAACTGGAATTTTAGCCATTTTTTGACGTGAAATTGTAAACATGTGGACATGGATTTCGAAAATTCTAGAGAGAATTTTAAAAGCTTCAAGAGAATTTCAACAATTTTGAGAGGGATTTGAAAAGTTTCAATGGGAATGGGAAGAATTGGAACAAAAATTGGAAAATTTTTAAGGGACTTTGAAAAAATTTCAACTGGAATTTTAGCCATTTTTTGACGTGAAATTGTAAACATGTGGCCAGGGATTTTGAAAATTCTAGAGAGAATTTTAAAAGCTTCAACAGAATTTCAACAATTTTGAGAGGGATTTGAAAAGTTTCAATGGGAATGGGAAGAATTGGGACAAAAATTGGAAAATTTTTAAGGGACTTTGAAAAAATTTCAACTGGAATTTTAGCAATTTTTTGACGTGAAATTGTAAACATGTGCCCATGGATTTTAGAAATTCTAGAGAGAATTTTAAAAGCTTCAAGAGAATTTCAACAATTTTGAGAGGGATTTGAAAAGTTTCAATGGGAATGGGAAGAATTGGGACAAAAATTGGAAAATTTTTAAGGGACTTTGAAAAATTTCAACTGGAATTTTAGCCATTTTTTGACGTGAAATTGTAAACATGTGGCCATGGATTTTGAAAATTCTAGAGAGAATTTTAAAAGCTTTAACAGAATTTCAACAATTTTGAGAGGGATTTGAAAAGTTTCAATGGGAATGGGAAGAATTGGGACAAAAATTGGAAAATTTTTAAGGGACTTTGAAAAAATTTCAACTGGAATTTTAGCCATTTTTTGACGTGAAATTGTAAACATGTGGCCATGCATTTTGAAAATTCTAGAGAGAATTTTAAAAGCTTTAACAGAATTTCAACAATTTTGAGAGGGATTTGAAAAGTTTCAATGGGAATGGGAAGAATTGGGACAAAAATTGGAAAATTTTGAAGGGACTTTGAAAAAATTTCAACTGGAATTTTAGCAATTTTTTGACGTGAAATTGTAAACATGTGGCCATGGATTTTGAAAATTCTAGAGAGAATTTTAAAAGCTTCAACAGAATTTCTACAATTTGGAGAGGGATTTGAAAAGTTTCAATGGGAATGGGAAGAATTGGGACAAAAATTGGAAAATTTTTAAGGGACTTTGAAAAAATTTCAACTGGAATTTTAGCATTTTTTTGACATGAAATTGTAAACATGTGGACATGGATTTTGAAAATTCTAGAGAGAATTTTAAAAGCTTTAACAGAATTTCAACAATTTTGAGAGGGATTTGAAAAGTTTCAATGGGAATGGGAAGAATTGGGACAAAAATTGGAAAATTTTTAAGGGACTTTGAAAAAATTTCAACTGGAATTTTAGCAATTTTTTGACGTGAAATTGTAAACATGTGGCCATGGATTTTGAAAATTCTAGAGAGAATTTTAAAAGCTTCAACAGAATTTCAACAATTTGGAGAGGGATTTGAAAAGTTTCAATGGGAATGGGAAGAATTGGGACAAAAATTGGAAAATTTTTAAGGGACTTTGAAAAAATTTCAACTGGAATTTTAGCCATTTTGTGACGTGAAATTGTAAACATGTGGACATGGATTTTGAAAATTCTAGAGAGAATTTTAAAAGCTTCAACAGAATTTCAACAATTTTGAGAGGAATTTGAAAAGTTTCAATGGGAATGGGAAGAATTGGAACAAAAATTGGAAAATTTTTAAGGGACTTTGAAAAAATTTCAACTGGAATTTTAGCCATTTTTTGACGTGAAATTGTAAACATGTGGACATGGATTTCGAAAATTCTAGAGAGAATTTTAAAAGCTTCAAGAGAATTTCAACAATTTTGAGAGGGATTTGAAAAGTTTCAATGGGAATGGGAAGAATTGGAACAAAAATTGGAAATTTTTTAAGGGACTTTGAAAAAATTTCAACTGGAATTTTAGCCATTTTTTGACGTGAAATTGTAAACATGTGGCCAGGGATTTTGAAAATTCTAGAGAGAATTTTAAAAGCTTCAACAGAATTTCAACAATTTTGAGAGGGATTTGAAAAGTTTCAATGGGAATGGGAAGAATTGGGACAAAAATTGGAAAATTTTTAAGGGACTTTGAAAAAATTTCAACTGGAATTTTAGCAATTTTTTGACGTGAAATTGTAAACATGTGCCCATGGATTTTAGAAATTCTAGAGAGAATTTTAAAAGCTTCAAGAGAATTTCAACAATTTTGAGAGGGATTTGAAAAGTTTCAATGGGAATGGGAAGAATTGGGACAAAAATTGGAAAATTTTTAAGGGACTTTGAAAAAATTTCAACTGGAATTTTAGCCATTTTTTGACGTGAAATTGTAAACATGTGGCCATGGATTTTGAAAATTCTAGAGAGAATTTTAAAAGCTTTAACAGAATTTCAACAATTTTGAGAGGGATTTGAAAAGTTTCAATGGGAATGGGAAGAATTGGGACAAAAATTGGAAAATTTTTAAGGGACTTTGAAAAAATTTCAACTGGAATTTTAGCCATTTTTTGACGTGAAATTGTAAACATGTGGACATGGATTTTGAAAATTCTAGAGAGAATTTTAAAAGCTTCAAGAGAATTTCAACAATTTTGAGAGGGATTTGAAAAGTTTCAATGGGAATGGGAAGAATTGGGACAAAAATTGGAAAATTTTTAAGGGACTTTGAAGAAATGTCAACTGGAATTTTAGCCATTTTGTTACGTGAAATTGTAAACATGTGGACATGGATTTTGAAAATTCTAGAGAGAATTTTAAAAGCTTTAACAGAATTTCAACAATTTTGAGAGGAATTTGAAAAGTTTCAATGGGAATGGGAAGAATTGGGACAAAAATTGGAAAATTTTTAAGGGACTTTGAAAAAATTTCAACTGGAATTTTAGCCATTTTTTGACGTGAAATTGTAAACATGTGGACATGGATTTTGAAAATTCTAGAGAGAATTTTAAAAGCTTCAACAGAATTTCAACAATTTTGAGAGGAATTTGAAAAGTTTCAATGGGAATGGGAAGAATTGGGACAAAAATTGGAAAATTTTTAAGGGACTTTGAAAAAATTTCAACTGGAATTTTAGCCATTTTTTGACGTGAAATTGTAAACATGTGGACATGGATTTTGAAAATTCTAGAGAGAATTTTAAAAGTTTTAACAGAATTTCAACAATTTTGAGAGGGATTTGAAAAGTTTCAATGGGAATGGGAAGAATTGGGACAAAAATTGGAAAACTTTTAAGGGACTTTGAAAAAATTTCAACTGGAATTTTAGCAATTTTTTGACGTGAAATTGTAAACATGTGGACATGGATTTTGAAAATTCTAGAGAGAATTTTAAAAGCTTCAACAGAATTTCAACAATTTTGAGAGGAATTTGAAAAGTTTCAATGGGAATGGGAAGAATTGGAACAAAAATTGGAAAATTTTTAAGGGACTTTGAAAAAATTTCAACTGGAATTTTAGCCATTTTTTGACGTGAAATTGTAAACATGTGGACATGGATTTCGAAAATTCTAGAGAGAATTTTAAAAGCTTCAAGAGAATTTCAACAATTTTGAGAGGGATTTGAAAAGTTTCAATGGGAATGGGAAGAATTGGAACAAAAATTGGAAATTTTTTAAGGGACTTTGAAAAAATTTCAACTGGAATTTTAGCCATTTTTTGACGTGAAATTGTAAACATGTGGCCAGGGATTTTGAAAATTCTAGAGAGAATTTTAAAAGCTTCAAGAGAATTTCAACAATTTTGAGAGGGATTTGAAAAGTTTCAATGGGAATGGGAAGAATTGGGACAAAAATTGGAAAATTTTTAAGGGACTTTGAAAAAATTTCAACTGGAATTTTAGCAATTTTTTGACGTGAAATTGTAAACATGTGCCCATGGATTTTAGAAATTCTAGAGAGAATTTTAAAAGCTTCAAGAGAATTTCAACAATTTTGAGAGGGATTTGAAAAGTTTCAATGGGAATGGGAAGAATTGGGACAAAAATTGGAAAATTTTTAAGGGACTTTGAAAAAATTTCAACTGGAATTTTAGCCATTTTTTGACGTGAAATTGTAAACATGTGGCCATGGATTTTGAAAATTCTAGAGAGAATTTTAAAAGCTTTAACAGAATTTCAACAATTTTGAGAGGGATTTGAAAAGTTTCAATGGGAATGGGAAGAATTGGGACAAAAATTGGAAAATTTTTAAGGGACTTTGAAAAAATTTCAACTGGAATTTTAGCCATTTTTTGACGTGAAATTGTAAACATGTGGACATGGATTTTGAAAATTCTAGAGAGAATTTTAAAAGCTTCAAGAGAATTTCAACAATTTTGAGAGGGATTTGAAAAGTTTCAATGGGAATGGGAAGAATTGGGACAAAAATTGGAAAATTTTTAAGGGACTTTGAAGAAATGTCAACTGGAATTTTAGCCATTTTGTTACGTGAAATTGTAAACATGTGGACATGGATTTTGAAAATTCTAGAGAGAATTTTAAAAGCTTTAACAGAATTTCAACAATTTTGAGAGGAATTTGAAAAGTTTCAATGGGAATGGGAAGAATTGGGACAAAAATTGGAAAATTTTTAAGGGACTTTGAAAAAATTTCAACTGGAATTTTAGCCATTTTTTGACGTGAAATTGTAAACATGTGGACATGGATTTTGAAAATTCTAGAGAGAATTTTAAAAGCTTCAACAGAATTTCAACAATTTTGAGAGGAATTTGAAAAGTTTCAATGGGAATGGGAAGAATTGGGACAAAAATTGGAAAATTTTTAAGGGACTTTGAAAAAATTTCAACTGGAATTTTAGCCATTTTTTGACGTGAAATTGTAAACATGTGGACATGGATTTTGAAAATTCTAGAGAGAATTTTAAAAGTTTTAACAGAATTTCAACAATTTTGAGAGGGATTTGAAAAGTTTCAATGGGAATGGGAAGAATTGGGACAAAAATTGGAAAACTTTTAAGGGACTTTGAAAAAATTTCAACTGGAATTTTAGCAATTTTTTGACGTGAAATTGTAAACATGTGGACATGGATTTTGAAAATTCTAGAGAGAATTTTAAAAGCTTCAAGAGAATTTCAACTATTTTGAGAGGGATTTGAAAAGTTTCAATGGGAATGGGAAGAATTGGGACAAAAATTGGAAATTTTTTAAGGGACTTTGAAAAAATTTCAACTGGAAGTTTAGCTTTTTTTTTTACGTGAAATTGTAAACATGTGGCCATGGATTTTGAAAATTCTAGAGAGAATTTTAAAAGCTTCAAGAGAATTTCAACAATTTTGAGAGGGATTTGAAAAGTTTCAATGGGAATGGGAAGAATTGGGACAAAAATTGGAAAATTTTTAAGGGACTTTGAAAAAATTTCAGCTGGAATTTTAGCCATTTTTTGACGTGAAATTGTAAACATGTGGACATGGATTTTGAAAATTCTAGAGAGAATTTTAAAAGCTTCAACAGAATTTCAACAATTTTGAGAGGGATTTGAAAAGTTTCAATGGGAATGGGAAGAATTGGGACAAAAATTGGAAAATTTTTAAGGGACTTTGAAAAAATTTCAACTGGAATTTTAGTCATTTTTTGACGTGAAATTGTAAACATGTGGACATGGATTTTGAAAATTCTAGAGAGAATTTTAAAAGGTTCAACAGAATTTCAACAATTTGGAGAGGGATTTGAAAAGTTTCAATGGGAATGGGAAGAATTGGGACAAAAATTGGAAAATTTTTAAGGGACTTTGAAAAAATTTCAACTGGAATTTTAGCCATTTTTTGACGTGAAATTGTAAATATGTGGCCATGGATTTTGAAAATTCTAGAGAGAATTTTAAAAGCTTCAACAGAATTTCTACAATTTTGAGAGGGATTTGAAAAGTTTCCATGGGAATGGGAAGAATTGGGACAAAAATTGGAAAATTTTTACGGGACTTTGAAAAAATTTCAACTGGAATTTTAGCAATTTTTTGACGTGAAATTGTAAACATGTGGACATGGATTTTGAAAATTCTAGAGAGAATTTTAAAAGCTTCAAGAGAATTTCAACAATTTTGAGAGGGATTTGAAAAGTTTCAATGGGAATGGGAAGAATTGGGACAAAAATTGGAAAATTTTTAAGGGACTTTGAAAAAATTTCAACTGGAATTTTAGCCATTTTTTGACGTGAAATTGTAAACATGTGGCCATGGATTTTGAAAATTCTAGAGAGAATTTTAAAAGCTTCAAGAGAATTTCAACCATTTTGAGAGGGATTTGAAAAGTTTCAATGGGAATGGGAAGAATTGGGACAAAAATTGGAAAATTTTTAAGGGACTTTGAAAAAATTTCAACTGGAATTTTAGCCATTTTTTGACGTGAAATTGTAAACATGTGGCCATGGATTTTGAAAATTCTAGAGAGAATTTTAAAAGCTTCAACAGAATTTCAACAATTTTGAGAGGGATTTGAAAAGTTTCCATGGGAATGGGAAGAATTGGGACAAAAATTGGAAAATTTTTAAGGGACTTTGAAAAAATTTCAACTGGAATTTTAGCAATTTTTTGACGTGAAATTGTAAACATGTGGACATGGATTTTGAAAATTCTAGAGAGAATTTTAAAAGCTTCAAGAGAATTTCAACTATTTTGAGAGGGATTTGAAAAGTTTCAATGGGAATGGGAAGAATTGGGACAAAAATTGGAAATTTTTTAAGGGACTTTGAAAAAATTTCAACTGGAATTTTAGCCATTATTTGACGTGAAATTGTAAACATGTGGCCATGGATTTTGAAAATTCTAGAGAGAATTTTAAAAGCTTCAAGAGAATTTCAACCATTTTGAGAGGGATTTGAAAAGTTTCAATGGGAATGGGAAGAATTGGGACAAAAATTGGAAAATTTTTAAGGGACTTTGAAAAAATTTCAACTGGAATTTTAGCTTTTTTTTTACGTAAAATTGTAAACATGTGGCCATGGATTTTGAAAATTCTAGAGAGAATTTTAAAAGCTTCAAGAGAATTTCAACAATTTGGAGAGGGATTTGAAAAGTTTCAATGGGAATGGGAAGAATTGGGACAAAAATTGGAAAATTTTTAAGGGACTTTGAAAAAATTTCAACTGGAAGTTTAGCTTTTTTTTTTACGTGAAATTGTAAACATGTGGCCATGGATTTTGAAAATTCTAGAGAGAATTTTAAAAGCTTCAAGAGAATTTCAACAATTTTGAGAGGGATTTGAAAAGTTTCAATGGGAATGGGAAGAATTGGGACAAAAATTGGAAAATTTTTAAGGGACTTTGAAAAAATTTCAGCTGGAATTTTAGCCATTTTTTGACGTGAAATTGTAAACATGTGGACATGGATTTTGAAAATTCTAGAGAGAATTTTAAAAGCTTCAACAGAATTTCAACAATTTTGAGAGGGATTTGAAAAGTTTCAATGGGAATGGGAAGAATTGGGACAAAAATTGGAAAATTTTTAAGGGACTTTGAAAAAATTTCAACTGGAATTTTAGCCATTTTTTGACGTGAAATTGTAAACATGTGGACATGGATTTTGAAAATTCTAGAGAGAATTTTAAAAGGTTCAAGAGAATTTCAACAATTTTGAGAGGGATTTGAAAAGTTTCAATGGGAATGGGAAGAATTGGGACAAAAATTGGAAAATTTTTAAGGGACTTTGAAAAAATTTCAACTGGAATTTTAGTCATTTTTTGACGTGAAATTGTAAACATGTGGACATGGATTTTGAAAATTCTAGAGAGAATTTTAAAAGGTTCAACAGAATTTCAACAATTTGGAGAGGGATTTGAAAAGTTTCAATGGGAATGGGAAGAATTGGGACAAAAATTGGAAAATTTTTAAGGGACTTTGAAAAAATTTCAACTGGAATTTTAGCCATTTTTTGACGTGAAATTGTAAATATGTGGCCATGGATTTTGAAAATTCTAGAGAGAATTTTAAAAGCTTCAACAGAATTTCTACAATTTTGAGAGGGATTTGAAAAGTTTCCATGGGAATGGGAAGAATTGGGACAAAAATTGGAAAATTTTTACGGGACTTTGAAAAAATTTCAACTGGAATTTTAGCAATTTTTTGACGTGAAATTGTAAACATGTGGACATGGATTTTGAAAATTCTAGAGAGAATTTTAAAAGCTTCAAGAGAATTTCAACAATTTTGAGAGGGATTTGAAAAGTTTCAATGGGAATGGGAAGAATTGGGACAAAAATTGGAAAATTTTTAAGGGACTTTGAAAAAATTTCAACTGGAATTTTAGCCATTTTTTGACGTGAAATTGTAAACATGTGGCCATGGATTTTGAAAATTCTAGAGAGAATTTTAAAAGCTTCAAGAGAATTTCAACCATTTTGAGAGGGATTTGAAAAGTTTCAATGGGAATGGGAAGAATTGGGACAAAAATTGGAAAATTTTTAAGGGACTTTGAAAAAATTTCAACTGGAATTTTAGCCATTTTTTGACGTGAAATTGTAAACATGTGGCCATGGATTTTGAAAATTCTAGAGAGAATTTTAAAAGCTTCAACAGAATTTCAACAATTTTGAGAGGGATTTGAAAAGTTTCCATGGGAATGGGAAGAATTGGGACAAAAATTGGAAAATTTTTAAGGGACTTTGAAAAAATTTCAACTGGAATTTTAGCAATTTTTTGACGTGAAATTGTAAACATGTGGACATGGATTTTGAAAATTCTAGAGAGAATTTTAAAAGCTTCAAGAGAATTTCAACTATTTTGAGAGGGATTTGAAAAGTTTCAATGGGAATGGGAAGAATTGGGACAAAAATTGGAAATTTTTTAAGGGACTTTGAAAAAATTTCAACTGGAATTTTAGCCATTATTTGACGTGAAATTGTAAACATGTGGCCATGGATTTTGAAAATTCTAGAGAGAATTTTAAAAGCTTCAAGAGAATTTCAACCATTTTGAGAGGGATTTGAAAAGTTTCAATGGGAATGGGAAGAATTGGGACAAAAATTGGAAAATTTTTAAGGGACTTTGAAAAAATTTCAACTGGAATTTTAGCTTTTTTTTTACGTAAAATTGTAAACATGTGGCCATGGATTTTGAAAATTCTAGAGAGAATTTTAAAAGCTTCAAGAGAATTTCAACAATTTGGAGAGGGATTTGAAAAGTTTCAATGGGAATGGGAAGAATTGGGACAAAAATTGGAAAATTTTTAAGGGACTTTGAAAAAATTTCAACTGGAAGTTTAGCTTTTTTTTTTACGTGAAATTGTAAACATGTGGCCATGGATTTTGAAAATTCTAGAGAGAATTTTAAAAGCTTCAAGAGAATTTCAACAATTTTGAGAGGGATTTGAAAAGTTTCAATGGGAATGGGAAGAATTGGGACAAAAATTGGAAAATTTTTAAGGGACTTTGAAAAAATTTCAGCTGGAATTTTAGCCATTTTTTGACGTGAAATTGTAAACATGTGGACATGGATTTTGAAAATTCTAGAGAGAATTTTAAAAGCTTCAACAGAATTTCAACAATTTTGAGAGGGATTTGAAAAGTTTCAATGGGAATGGGAAGAATTGGGACAAAAATTGGAAAATTTTTAAGGGACTTTGAAAAAATTTCAACTGGAATTTTAGCCATTTTTTGACGTGAAATTGTAAACATGTGGACATGGATTTTGAAAATTCTAGAGAGAATTTTAAAAGCTTCAAGAGAATTTCAACAATTTGGAGAGGGATTTGAAAAGTTTCAATGGGAATGGGAAGAATTGGGACAAAAATTGGAAAATTTTTAAGGGACTTTGAAAAAATTTCAACTGGAATTTTAGCCATTTTTTGACGTGAAATTGTAAACATGTGGACATGGATTTTGAAAATTCTAGAGAGAATTTTAAAAGGTTCAACAGAATTTCAACAATTTGGAGAGGGATTTGAAAAGTTTCAATGGGAATGGGAAGAATTGGGACAAAAATTGGAAAATTTTTAAGGGACTTTGAAAAAATTTCAACTGGAATTTTAGCCATTTTTTGACGTGAAATTGTAAACATGTGGCCATGGATTTTGAAAATTCTAGAGAGAATTTTAAAAGCTTCAACAGAATTTCAACAATTTGGAGAGGGATTTGAAAAGTTTCAATGGGAATGGGAAGAATTGGGACAAAAATTGGAAAATTTTTCAGGGACTTTGAAAAAATTTCAACTGGAATTTTAGCCATTTTTTGACGTGAAATTGTAAACATGTGGACATTGATTTTGAAAATTCTAGAGAGAATTTTAAAAGCTTCAACAGAATTTCAACAATTTGGAGAGGGATTTGAAAAGTTTCAATGGGAATGGGAAGAATTGGGACAAAAATTGGAAAACTTTTAAGGGACTTTGAAAAAATTTCAACTGGAATTTTAGCAATTTTTTTACGTGAAATTGTAAACATGTGGACATGGATTTTGAAAATTCTAGAGAGAATTTTAAAAGCTTTAACAGAATTTCTACAATTTTGAGAGGGATTTGAAAAGTTTCAATGGGAATGGGAAGAATTGGGACAAAAATTGGAAAATTTTTAAGGGACTTTGAAAAAATTTCAACTGGAATTTTAGCAATTTTTTGACGTGAAATTGTAAACATGTGGACATGGATTTTGAAAATTCTAGAGAGAATTTTAAAAGCTTCAACAGAATTTCAACAATTTGGAGAGGGATTTGAAAAGTTTCAATGGGAATGGGAAGAATTGGGACAAAAATTGGAAAATTTTTAAGGGACTTTGAAAAAATTTCAACTGGAATTTTAGCTTTTTTTTTACGTAAAATTGTAAACATGTGGCCATGGATTTTGAAAATTCTAGAGAGAATTTTAAAAGCTTCAAGAGAATTTCAACAATTTTGAGAGGGATTTGAAAAATTTCAGTGGGAATGGGAAGAATTGGGACAAAAATTGGAAAATTTTTAAGGGACTTTGAAAAAATTTCAACTGGAAGTTTAGCTTTTTTTTTTACGTGAAATTGTAAACATGTGGACATGGATTTTGAAAATTCTAGAGAGAATTTTAAAAGCTTCAAGAGAATTTCAACAATTTTGAGAGGGATTTGAAAAGTTTCAATGGGAATGGGAAGAATTGGGACAAAAATTGGAAAATTTTTAAGGGACTTTGAAAAAATTTCAACTGGAATTTTAGCCATTTTTTGACGTGAAATGGTAAACATGTGGACATGGATTTTGAAAATTCTAGAGAGAATTTTAAAAGCTTCAACAGAATTTCAACAATTTGGAGAGGGATTTGAAAAGTTTCAATGGGAATGGGAAGAATTGGGACAAAAATTGGAAAATTTTTAAGGGACTTTGAAAAAATTTCAACTGGAATTTTAGCCATTTTTTGACGTGAAATTGTAAACATGTGGACATGGATTTTGAAAATTCTAGAGAGAATTTTAAAAGGTTCAACAGAATTTCAACAATTTGGAGAGGGATTTGAAAAGTTTCAATGGGAATGGGAAGAATTGGGACAAAAATTGGAAAATTTTTACGGGACTTTGAAAAAATTTCAACTGGAATTTTAGCCATTTTTTGACGTGAAATTGTAAACATGTGGACATGGATTTTGAAAATTCTAGAGAGAATTTTAAAAGCTTCAACAGAATTTCAACAATTTGGAGAGGGATTTGAAAAGTTTCAATGGGAATGGGAAGAATTGGGACAAAAATTGGAAAATTTTTAAGGGACTTTGAAAAAATTTCAACTGGAATTTTAGCCATTTTTTGACGTGAAATTGTAAACATGTGGACATGGATTTTGAAAATTCTAGAGAGAATTTTAAAAGGTTCAACAGAATTTCAACAATTTTGAGAGGAAAATTTTGAGAGGAATTTGAAAAGTTTCAATGGGAATGGGAAGAATTGGGACAAAAATTGGAAAATTTTTAAGGGACTTTGAAAAAATTTCAACTGGAATTTTAGCCATTTTTTGACGTGAAATTGTAAACATGTGGACATGGATTTTGAAAATTCTAGAGAGAATTTTAAAAGGTTCAACAGAATTTCAACAATTTGGAGAGAATTCAATGGGAATGGGAAGAATTGGGACAAAATTGGAAAATTTTTAAGGGACTTTGAAAAAATTTCAACTGGAATTTTAGCCATTTTTTGACGTGAAATTGTAAACATGTGGACATGGATTTTGAAAATTCTAGAGAGAATTTTAAAAGGTTCAACAGAATTTCAACAATTTTGAGAGGAATTTGAAAAGTTTCAATGGGAATGGGAAGAATTGGGACAAAAATTGGAAAATTTTTAAGGGACTTTGAAAAAATTTCAACTGGAATTTTAGCCATTTTTTGACGTGAAATTGTAAACATGTGGACATGGATTTTGAAAATTCTAGAGAGAATTTTAAAAGCTTCAAGAGAATTTCAACAATTTTGAGAGGGATTTGAAAAGTTTCAATGGGAATGGGAAGAATTGGGACAAAAATTGGAAAATTTTGAAGGGACTTTGAAAAAATTTCAACTGGAATTTTAGCCATTTTTTGACGTGAAATTGTAAACATGTGGACATGGATTTTGAAAATTCTAGAGAGAATTTTAAAAGCTTCAAGAGAATTTCAACAATTTTGAGAGGGATTTGAAAAGTTTCAATGGGAATGGGAAGAATTGGGACAAAAATTGGAAAATTTTTAAGGGACTTTGAAAAAATTTCAACTGGAATTTTAGCAATTTTTTGACGTGAAATTGTAAACATGTGGCCATGGAATTTGAAAATTCTAGAGAGAATTTTAAAAGCTTCAAGAGAATTTCAACAATTTTGAGAGGGATTTGAAAAGTTTCAATGGGAATGGGAAGAATTGGGACAAAAATTGGAAAATTTTTAAGGGACTTGGAAAAAATTTCAACTGGAATTTTAGCCATTTTTTGACGTGAAATTGTAAACATGTGGACATGGATTTTGAAAATTCTAGAGAGAATTTTAAAAGCTTCAAGAGAATTTCAACAATTTTGAGAGGGATTTGAAAAGTTTCAATGGGAATGGGAAGAATTGGGACAAAAATTGGAAAATTTTTAAGGGACTTGGAAAAAATTTCAACTGGAATTTTAGCAATTTTTTTATGTGAAATTGTAAACATGTGGACATGGATTTTGAAAATTCTAGAGAGAATTTTAAAGCTTCAACAGAATTTCAACAATTTTGAGAGGGATTTGAAAAGTTTCAATGGGAATGGGAAGAATTGGAACAAAAATTGGAAAATTTTTAAGGGACTTTGAAAAAATTTCAACTGGAATTTTAGCCATTTTTTGACGTGAAATTGTAAACATGTGGCCATGGATTTTGAAAATTCTAGAGAGAATTTTAAAAGCTTCAAGAGAATTTCAACAATTTGGAGAGGCATTTGAAAAGTTTCAATGGGAATGGGAAGAATTGGGACAAAAATTGGAAATTTTTTAAGGGACTTTGAAAAAATTTCAACTGGAATTTTAGCCATTTTTTGACGTGAAATTGTAAACATGTGGACATGGATTTTGAAAATTCTAGAGAGAATTTTAAAAGCTTCAAGAGAATTTCAACAATTTGGAGAGGGATTTGAAAAGTTTCAATGGGAATGGGAAGAATTGGGACAAAAATTGGAAAATTTTTAAGGGACTTTGAAAAAATTTCAACTGGAATTTTAGCAATTTTTTGACGTGAAATTGTAAACATGTGGACATGGATTTTGAAAATTCTAGAGAGAATTTTAAAAGCTTCAAGAGAATTTCAACAATTTTGAGAAAGATTTGAAAAGTTTCAATGGGAATGGGAAGAATTGGGACAAAAATTGGAAATTTTTAAGGGACTTTGAAAAAATTTCAACTGGAATTTTAGCCATTTTTTTACGTGAAATTGTAAACATGTGGACATGGATTTTGAAAATTCTAGAGAGAATTTTAAAAGCTTCAAGAGAATTTCAACAATTTTGAGAGGGATTTGAAAAGTTTCAATGGGAATGGGAAGAATTGGGACAAAAATTGGAAAATTTTTAAGGGACTTTGAAAAAATTTCACTGGAATTTTAGCAATTTTTTGACGTGAAATTGTAAACATGTGGCCATGGATTTTGAAAATTCTAGAGAGAATTTTAAAAGCTTCAAGAGAATTTCAACAATTTTGAGAGGGATTTGAAAAGTTTCAATGGGAATGGGAAGAATTGGGACAAAAATTGGAAAATTTTTAAGGGACTTTGAAAAAATTTCAACTGGAATTTTAGCCATTTTTTGACGTGAAATTGTAAACATGTGGACATGGATTTTGAAAATTCTAGAGAGAATTTTAAAAGCTTCAAGAGAATTTCAACAATTTTGAGAGGGATTTGAAAAGTTTCAATGGGAATGGGAAGAATTGGGACAAAAATTGGAAAATTTTTAAGGGACTTTGAAAAAATTTCAACTGGAATTTTAGCCATTTTTTGACGTGAAATTGTAAACATGTGGACATGGATTTTGAAAATTCTAGAGAGAATTTTAAAAGCTTCAACAGAATTTCAACAATTTGGAGAGGGATTTGAAAAGTTTCAATGGGAATGGGAAGAATTGGGACAAAAATTGGAAAACTTTTAAGGGACTTTGAAAAAATTTCAACTGGAATTTTAGCAATTTTTTGACGTGAAATTGTAAACATGTGGACATGGATTTTGAAAATTCTAGAGAGAATTTTAAAAGCTTCAAGAGAATTTCAACAATTTTGAGAGGGATTTGAAAAGTTTCCATGGGAATGGGAAGAATTGGGACAAAAATTGGAAAATTTTGAAGGGACTTGGAAAAAATTTCAACTGGAATTTTAGCAATTTTTTGACGTGAAATTGTAAACATGTGGCCATGGATTTTGAAAATTCTAGAGAGAATTTTAAAAGCTTCAACAGAATTTCAACAATTTGGAGAGGGATTTGAAAAGTTTCAATGGGAATGGGAAGAATTGGGACAAAAATTGGAAAATTTTTAAGGGACTTGGAAAAAATTTCAACTGGAATTTTAGCAATTTTTTGACGTGAAATTGTAAACATGTGGACATGGATTTTGAAAATTCTAGAGAGAATTTTAAAAGCTTCAAGAGAATTTCAACAATTTTGAGAGGGATTTGAAAAGTTTCAATGGGAATGGGAAGAATTGGGACAAAAATTGGAAAATTTTTAAGGGACTTTGAAAAATTTCAACTGGAATTTTAGCCATTTTTTGACGTGAAATTGTAAACATGTGGACATGGATTTTGAAAATTCTAGAGAGAATTTTAAAAGCTTCAAGAGAATTTCAACAATTTTGAGAGGGATTTGAAAAGTTTCAATGGGAATGGGAAGAATTGGGACAAAAATTGGAAAATTTTTAAGGGACTTTGAAAAAATTTCACTGGAATTTTAGCAATTTTTTGACGTGAAATTGTAAACATGTGGCCATGGATTTTGAAAATTCTAGAGAGAATTTTAAAAGCTTCAAGAGAATTTCAACAATTTTGAGAGGGATTTGAAAAGTTTCAATGGGAATGGGAAGAATTGGGACAAAAATTGGAAAATTTTTAAGGGACTTTGAAAAAATTTCAACTGGAATTTTAGCCATTTTTTGACGTGAAATTGTAAACATGTGGACATGGATTTTGAAAATTCTAGAGAGAATTTTAAAAGCTTCAAGAGAATTTCAACAATTTTGAGAGGGATTTGAAAAGTTTCAATGGGAATGGGAAGAATTGGGACAAAAATTGGAAAATTTTTAAGGGACTTTGAAAAAATTTCAACTGGAATTTTAGCCATTTTTTTACGTGAAATTGTAAACATGTGGACATGGATTTTGAAAATTCTAGAGAGAATTTTAAAAGCTTCAAGAGAATTTCAACAATTTTGAGAGGGATTTGAAAAGTTTCAATGGGAATGGGAAGAATTGGGACAAAAATTGGAAAATTTTTAAGGGACTTTGAAAAAATTTCACTGGAATTTTAGCAATTTTTTGACGTGAAATTGTAAACATGTGGCCATGGATTTTGAAAATTCTAGAGAGAATTTTAAAAGCTTCAAGAGAATTTCAACAATTTTGAGAGGGATTTGAAAAGTTTCAATGGGAATGGGAAGAATTGGGACAAAAATTGGAAAATTTTTAAGGGACTTTGAAAAAATTTCAACTGGAATTTTAGCCATTTTTTGACGTGAAATTGTAAACATGTGGACATGGATTTTGAAAATTCTAGAGAGAATTTTAAAAGCTTCAAGAGAATTTCAACAATTTTGAGAGGGATTTGAAAAGTTTCAATGGGAATGGGAAGAATTGGGACAAAAATTGGAAAATTTTTAAGGGACTTTGAAAAAATTTCAACTGGAATTTTAGCCATTTTTTGACGTGAAATTGTAAACATGTGGACATGGATTTTGAAAATTCTAGAGAGAATTTTAAAAGCTTCAACAGAATTTCAACAATTTGGAGAGGGATTTGAAAAGTTTCAATGGGAATGGGAAGAATTGGGACAAAAATTGGAAAACTTTTAAGGGACTTTGAAAAAATTTCAACTGGAATTTTAGCAATTTTTTGACGTGAAATTGTAAACATGTGGACATGGATTTTGAAAATTCTAGAGAGAATTTTAAAAGCTTCAAGAGAATTTCAACAATTTTGAGAGGGATTTGAAAAGTTTCCATGGGAATGGGAAGAATTGGGACAAAATTGGAAAATTTTGAAGGGACTTGGAAAAAATTTCAACTGGAATTTTAGCAATTTTTTGACGTGAAATTGTAAACATGTGGCCATGGATTTTGAAAATTCTAGAGAGAATTTTAAAAGCTTCAACAGAATTTCAACAATTTGGAGAGGGATTTGAAAAGTTTCAATGGGAATGGGAAGAATTGGGACAAAAATTGGAAAATTTTTAAGGGACTTGGAAAAAATTTCAACTGGAATTTTAGCAATTTTTTGACGTGAAATTGTAAACATGTGGACATGGATTTTGAAAATTCTAGAGAGAATTTTAAAAGCTTCAAGAGAATTTCAACAATTTTGAGAGGGATTTGAAAAGTTTCAATGGGAATGGGAAGAATTGGGACAAAAATTGGAAAATTTTTAAGGGACTTTGAAAAAATTTCAACTGGAATTTTAGCCATTTTTTGACGTGAAATTGTAAACATGTGGACATGGATTTTGAAAATTCTAGAGAGAATTTTAAAAGCTTCAAGAGAATTTCAACAATTTTGAGAGGGATTTGAAAAGTTTCAATGGGAATGGGAAGAATTGGGACAAAAATTGGAAAATTTTTAAGGGACTTTGAAAAAATTTCACTGGAATTTTAGCAATTTTTTGACGTGAAATTGTAAACATGTGGCCATGGATTTTGAAAATTCTAGAGAGAATTTTAAAAGCTTCAACAGAATTTCAACAATTTTGAGAGGGATTTGAAAAGTTTCCATGGGAATGGGAAGAATTGGGACAAAAATTGGAAAATTTTTAAGGGACTTTGGAAAAAATTTCAACTGGAATTTTAGCCATTTTTTGACGTGAAATTGTAAACATGTGGACATGGATTTTGAAAATTCTAGAGAGAATTTTAAAAGCTTCAACAGAATTTCAACAATTTTGAGAGGGATTTGAAAAGTTTCAATGGGAATGGGAAGAATTGGGACAAAAATTGGAAAATTTTTAAGGGACTTGGAAAAAATTTCAACTGGAATTTTAGCAATTTTTTGACGTGAAATTGTAAACATGTGGACATGGATTTTGAAAATTCTAGAGAGAATTTTAAAAGCTTCAACAGAATTTCAACAATTTTGAGAGGGATTTGAAAAGTTTCAATGGGAATGGGAAGAATTGGAACAAAAATTGGAAAATTTTTAAGGGACTTTGAAAAAATTTCAACTGGAATTTTAACAATTTTTTATGTGAAATTGTAAACATGTGGCCATGGATTTTGAAAATTCTAGAGAGAATTTTAAAAGCTTCAAGAGAATTTCAACAATTTTGAGAGGGATTTGAAAAGTTTCAATGGGAATGGGAAGAATTGGGACAAAAATTGGAAATTTTTTAAGGGACTTTGAAAAAATTTCAACTGGAATTTTAGCCATTTTTTTACGTGAAATTGTAAACATGTGGCCATGGATTTTGAAAATTCTAGAGAGAATTTTAAAAGCTTCAAGAGAATTTCAACAATTTTGAGAGGGATTTGAAAAGTTTCAATGGGAATGGGAAGAATTGGGACAAAAATTGGAAAATTTTTAAGGGACTTGGAAAAAATTTCAACTGGAATTTTAGCCATTTTTTGACGTGAAATTGTAAACATGTGGACATGGATTTTGAAAATTCTAGAGAGAATTTTAAAAGCTTCAAGAGAATTTCAACAATTTTGAGAGGGATTTGAAAAGTTTCAATGGGAATGGGAAGAATTGGGACAAAAATTGGAAAATTTTTAAGGGACTTTGAAAAAATTTCAACTGGAATTTTAGCCATTTTTTGACGTGAAATTGTAAACATGTGGCCATGGATTTTGAAAATTCTAGAGAGAATTTTAAAAGCTTCAAGAGAATTTCAACAATTTGGAGAGGGATTTGAAAAGTTTCAATGGGAATGGAAGAATTGGGACAAAAATTGGAAATTTTTTAAGGGACTTTGAAAAAATTTCAACTGGAATTTTAGCCATTTTTTGACGTGAAATTGTAAACATGTGGACATGGATTTTGAAAATTCTAGAGAGAATTTTAAAAGCTTCAACAGAATTTCAACAATTTGGAGAGGGATTTGAAAAGTTTCAATGGGAATAGGAAGAATTGGGACAAAAATTGGAAAATTTTTAAGGGACTTTGAAAAAATTTCAACTGGAATTTTAGCCATTTTTTGACGTGAAATTGTAAACATGTGGACATGGATTTTGAAAATTCTAGAGAGAATTTTAAAAGCTTCAAGAGAATTTCAACAATTTTGAGAGGGATTTGAAAAGTTTCCATGGGAATGGGAAGAATTGGGACAAAAATTGGAAAATTTTTAAGGGACTTTGAAAAAATTTCAACTGGAATTTTAGCCATTTTTTGACGTGAAATTGTAAACATGTGGCCATGGATTTTGAAAATTCTAGAGAGAATTTTAAAAGCTTCAACAGAATTTCAACAATTTTGAGAGGGATTTGAAAAGTTTCAATGGGAATGGGAAGAATTGGGACAAAAATTGGAAAATTTTTAAGGGACTTTGAAAAAATTTCAACTGGAATTTTAGCAATTTTTTGACGTGAAATTGTAAACATGTGGACATGGATTTTGAAAATTCTAGAGAGAATTTTAAAAGCTTCAAGAGAATTTCAACAATTTTGAGAGGGATTTGAAAAGTTTCAATGGGAATGGGAAGAATTGGAACAAAAATTGGAAAATTTTTAAGGGACTTTGAAAAAATTTCAACTGGAATTTTAGCCATTTTTTTATGTGAAATTGTAAACATGTGGCCATGGATTTTGAAAATTCTAGAGAGAATTTTAAAAGCTTCAACAGAATTTCTACAATTTGGAGAGGGATTTGAAAAGTTTCAATGGGAATGGGAAGAATTGGGACAAAAATTGGAAAATTTTTAAGGGACTTGGAAAAAATTTCAACTGGAATTTTAGCCATTTTTTGACGTGAAATTGTAAACATGTGGCCATGGATTTTGAAAATTCTAGAGAGAATTTTAAAAGCTTCAAGAGAATTTCAACAATTTTGAGAGGGATTTGAAAAGTTTCAATGGGAATGGGAAGAATTGGGACAAAAATTGGAAAATTTTTAAGGGACTTTGAAAAAATTTCAACTGGAATTTTAGCCATTTTTTGACGTGAAATTGTAAACATGTGGACATGGATTTTGAAAATTCTAGAGAGAATTTTAAAAGCTTCAAGAGAATTTCAACAATTTTGAGAGGGATTTGAAAAGTTTCAATGGGAATGGGAAGAATTGGGACAAAAATTGGAAAATTTTTAAGGGACTTTGAAAAAATTTCAACTGGAATTTTAGCCATTTTTTTATGTGAAATTGTAAACATGTGGCCATGGATTTTGAAAATTCTAGAGAGAATTTTAAAAGCTTCAAGAGAATTTCTACAGTTTTGAGAGGGATTTGAAAAGTTTCAATGGGAATGGGAAGAATTGGGACAAAAATTGGAAAATTTTTAAGGGACTTTGAAAAAATTTCAACTGGAATTTTAGCCATTTTTTGACGTGAAATTGTAAACATGTGGCCATGGATTTTGAAAATTCTAGAGAGAATTTTAAAAGCTTCAAGAGAATTTCAACAATTTTGAGAGGGATTTGAAAAGTTTCAATGGGAATGGGAAGAATTGGGACAAAAATTGGAAAATTTTTAAGGGACTTTGAAAAAATTTCAACTGGAATTTTAGCCATTTTTTGACGTGAAATTGTAAACATGTGGACATGGATTTTGAAAATTCTAGAGAGAATTTTAAAAGCTTCAACAGAATTTCAACAATTTGGAGAGGGATTTGAAAAGTTTCAATGGGAATGGGAAGAATTGGGACAAAAATTGGAAAACTTTTAAGGGACTTTGAAAAAATTTCAACTGGAATTTTAGCAATTTTTTGACGTGAAATTGTAAACATGTGGACATGGATTTTGAAAATTCTAGAGAGAATTTTAAAAGCTTCAAGAGAATTTCAACAATTTTGAGAGGGATTTGAAAAGTTTCCATGGGAATGGGAAGAATTGGGACAAAAATTGGAAAATTTTGAAGGGACTTGGAAAAAATTTCAACTGGAATTTTAGCAATTTTTTGACGTGAAATTGTAAACATGTGGCCATGGATTTTGAAAATTCTAGAGAGAATTTTAAAAGCTTCAACAGAATTTCAACAATTTGGAGAGGGATTTGAAAAGTTTCAATGGGAATGGGAAGAATTGGGACAAAAATTGGAAAATTTTTAAGGGACTTGGAAAAAATTTCAACTGGAATTTTAGCAATTTTTTGACGTGAAATTGTAAACATGTGGACATGGATTTTGAAAATTCTAGAGAGAATTTTAAAAGCTTCAAGAGAATTTCAACAATTTTGAGAGGGATTTGAAAAGTTTCAATGGGAATGGGAAGAATTGGGACAAAAATTGGAAAATTTTTAAGGGACTTTGAAAAAATTTCAACTGGAATTTTAGCCATTTTTTGACGTGAAATTGTAAACATGTGGACATGGATTTTGAAAATTCTAGAGAGAATTTTAAAAGCTTCAAGAGAATTTCAACAATTTTGAGAGGGATTTGAAAAGTTTCAATGGGAATGGGAAGAATTGGGACAAAAATTGGAAAATTTTTAAGGACTTTGAAAAAATTTCACTGGAATTTTAGCAATTTTTTGACGTGAAATTGTAAACATGTGGCCATGGATTTTGAAAATTCTAGAGAGAATTTTAAAAGCTTCAACAGAATTTCAACAATTTTGAGAGGGATTTGAAAAGTTTCCATGGGAATGGGAAGAATTGGGACAAAAATTGGAAAATTTTTAAGGGACTTGGAAAAAATTTCAACTGGAATTTTAGCCATTTTTTGACGTGAAATTGTAAACATGTGGACATGGATTTTGAAAATTCTAGAGAGAATTTTAAAAGCTTCAACAGAATTTCAACAATTTTGAGAGGGATTTGAAAAGTTTCAATGGGAATGGGAAGAATTGGGACAAAAATTGGAAAATTTTTAAGGGACTTGGAAAAAATTTCAACTGGAATTTTAGCAATTTTTTGACGTGAAATTGTAAACATGTGGACATGGATTTTGAAAATTCTAGAGAGAATTTTAAAAGCTTCAACAGAATTTCAACAATTTTGAGAGGGATTTGAAAAGTTTCAATGGGAATGGGAAGAATTGGAACAAAAATTGGAAAATTTTTAAGGGACTTTGAAAAAATTTCAACTGGAATTTTAACAATTTTTTTATGTGAAATTGTAAACATGTGGCCATGGATTTTGAAAATTCTAGAGAGAATTTTAAAAGCTTCAAGAGAATTTCAACAATTTTGAGAGGGATTTGAAAAGTTTCAATGGGAATGGGAAGAATTGGGACAAAAATTGGAAATTTTTTAAGGGACTTTGAAAAAATTTCAACTGGAATTTTAGCCATTTTTTTACGTGAAATTGTAAACATGTGGCCATGGATTTTGAAAATTCTAGAGAGAATTTTAAAAGCTTCAAGAGAATTTCAACAATTTTGAGAGGGATTTGAAAAGTTTCAATGGGAATGGGAAGAATTGGGACAAAAATTGGAAAATTTTTAAGGGACTTGGAAAAAATTTCAACTGGAATTTTAGCCATTTTTTGACGTGAAATTGTAAACATGTGGACATGGATTTTGAAAATTCTAGAGAGAATTTTAAAAGCTTCAAGAGAATTTCAACAATTTTGAGAGGGATTTGAAAAGTTTCAATGGGAATGGGAAGAATTGGGACAAAAATTGGAAAATTTTTAAGGGACTTTGAAAAAATTTCAACTGGAATTTTAGCCATTTTTTGACGTGAAATTGTAAACATGTGGCCATGGATTTTGAAAATTCTAGAGAGAATTTTAAAAGCTTCAAGAGAATTTCAACAATTTGGAGAGGGATTTGAAAAGTTTCAATGGGAATGGGAAGAATTGGGACAAAAATTGGAAATTTTTTAAGGGACTTTGAAAAAATTTCAACTGGAATTTTAGCCATTTTTTGACGTGAAATTGTAAACATGTGGACATGGATTTTGAAAATTCTAGAGAGAATTTTAAAAGCTTCAACAGAATTTCAACAATTTGGAGAGGGATTTGAAAAGTTTCAATGGGAATAGGAAGAATTGGGACAAAAATTGGAAAATTTTTAAGGGACTTTGAAAAAATTTCAACTGGAATTTTAGCCATTTTTTGACGTGAAATTGTAAACATGTGGACATGGATTTTGAAAATTCTAGAGAGAATTTTAAAAGCTTCAAGAGAATTTCAACAATTTTGAGAGGGATTTGAAAAGTTTCCATGGGAATGGGAAGAATTGGGACAAAAATTGGAAAATTTTTAAGGGACTTTGAAAAAATTTCAACTGGAATTTTAGCCATTTTTTGACGTGAAATTGTAAACATGTGGCCATGGATTTTGAAAATTCTAGAGAGAATTTTAAAAGCTTCAAGAGAATTTCAACAATTTTGAGAGGGATTTGAAAAGTTTCAATGGGAATGGGAAGAATTGGGACAAAAATTGGAAAATTTTTAAGGGACTTGGAAAAAATTTCAACTGGAATTTTAGCAATTTTTTGACGTGAAATTGTAAACATGTGGACATGGATTTTGAAAATTCTAGAGAGAATTTTAAAAGCTTCAAGAGAATTTCAACAATTTTGAGAGGGATTTGAAAAGTTTCAATGGGAATGGGAAGAATTGGAACAAAAATTGGAAAATTTTTAAGGGACTTTGAAAAAATTTCAACTGGAATTTTAACAATTTTTTTATGTGAAATTGTAAACATGTGGCCATGGATTTTGAAAATTCTAGAGAGAATTTTAAAAGCTTCAACAGAATTTCAACAATTTTGAGAGGGATTTGAAAAGTTTCAATGGGAATGGGAAGAATTGGGACAAAAATTGGAAATTTTTTAAGGGACTTTGAAAAAATTTCAACTGGAATTTTAGCCATTTTTTTACGTGAAATTGTAAACATGTGGACATGGATTTTGAAAATTCTAGAGAGAATTTTAAAAGCTTTAACAGAATTTCTACAATTCTGAAAGGGATTTGAAAAGTTTCAATGGGAATGGGAAGAATTGGGACAAAAATTGGAAAACTTTTAAGGGACTTTGAAAAAATTTCAACTGGAATTTTAGCAATTTTTTGACGTGAAATTGTAAACATGTGGCCATGGATTTTGAAAATTCTAGAGAGAATTTTAAAAGCTTCAAGAGAATTTCAACAATTTGGAGAGGGATTTGAAAAGTTTCAATGGGAATGGGAAGAATTGGGACAAAAATTGGAAATTTTTTAAGGGACTTTGAAAAAATTTCAACTGGAATTTTAGCCATTTTTTTACGTGAAATTGTAAACATGTGGACATGGATTTTGAAAATTCTAGAGAGAATTTTAAAAGCTTTAACAGAATTTCTACAATTCTGAAAGGGATTTGAAAAGTTTCAATGGGAATGGGAAGAATTGGGACAAAAATTGGAAAATTTTTAAGGGACTTTGAAAAAATTTCAACTGGAATTTTAGCCATTTTTTGACGTGAAATTGTAAACATGTGGACATGGATTTTGAAAATTCTAGAGAGAATTTTAAAAGCTTCAACAGAATTTCAACAATTTGGAGAGGGATTTGAAAAGTTTCAATGGGAATGGGAAGAATTGGGACAAAAATTGGAAATTTTTTAAGGGACTTTGAAAAAATTTCAACTGGAATTTTAGCCATTTTTTTACGTGAAATTGTAAACATGTGGACATGGATTTTGAAAATTCTAGAGAGAATTTTAAAAGCTTTAACAGAATTTCTACAATTCTGAAAGGGATTTGAAAAGTTTCAATGGGAATGGGAAGAATTGGGACAAAAATTGGAAAATTTTTAAGGGACTTTGAAAAAATTTCAACTGGAATTTTAGCCATTTTTTGACGTGAAATTGTAAACATGTGGACATGGATTTTGAAAATTCTAGAGAGAATTTTAAAAGCTTCAACAGAATTTCAACAATTTGGAGAGGGATTTGAAAAGTTTCAATGGGAATGGGAAGAATTGGGACAAAAATTGGAAAATTTTTAAGGGACTTTGAAAAAATTTCAACTGGAATTTTAGCCATTTTTTGATGTGAAATTGTAAACATGTGGCCATGGATTTTGAAAATTCTAGAGAGAATTTTAAAAGCTTCAAGAGAATTTCAACAATTTTGAGAGGGATTTGAAAAGTTTCAATGGGAATGGGAAGAATTGGGACAAAAATTGGAAATTTTTAAGGGACTTTGAAAAAATTTCAACTGGAATTTTAGCAATTTTTTGACGTGAAATTGTAAACATGTGGCCATGGATTTTGAAAATTCTAGAGAGAATTTTAAAAGCTTCAACAGAATTTCAACAATTTTGAGAGGGATTTGAAAAGTTTCAATGGGAATGGCAAGAATTGGGACAAAAATTGGAAATTTTTTAAGGGACTTTGAAAAAATTTCAACTGGAATTTTAGCCATTTTTTGACGTGAAATTGTAAACATGTGGACATGGATTTTGAAAATTCTAGAGAGAATTTTAAAAGCTTTAACAGAATTTCTACAATTCTGAAAGGGATTTGAAAAGTTTCAATGGGAATGGGAAGAATTGGGACAAAAATTGGAAAATTTTTAAGGGACTTTGAAAAAATTTCAACTGGAATTTTAACAATTTTTTTATGTGAAATTGTAAACATGTGGCCATGGATTTTGAAAATTCTAGAGAGAATTTTAAAAGCTTCAAGAGAATTTCAACAATTTTGAGAGGGATTTGAAAAGTTTCAATGGGAATGGGAAGAATTGGGACAAAAATTGGAAATTTTTTAAGGGACTTTGAAAAAATTTCAACTGGAATTTTAGCCATTTTTTTACGTGAAATTGTAAACATGTGGACATGGATTTTGAAAATTCTAGAGAGAATTTTAAAAGCTTTAACAGAATTTCTACAATTCTGAAAGGGATTTGAAAAGTTTCAATGGGAATGGGAAGAATTGGGACAAAAATTGGAAAATTTTTAAGGGACTTTGAAAAAATTTCAGCTGGAATTTTAGCAATTTTTTACACGTGAAATTGTAAACATGTGGCCATGGATTTTGAAAATTCTAGAGAGAATTTTAAAAGGTTCAAGAGAATTTCAACAATTTTGAGAGGGATTTGAAAAGTTTCAATGGGAATGGGAAGAATTGGGACAAAAATTGGAAAATTTTTAAGGGACTTTGAAAAAATTTCAACTGGAATTTTAGCAATTTTTTGACGTGAAATTGTAAACATGTGGACATGGATTTTGAAAATTCTAGAGAGAATTTTAAAAGGTTCAACAGAATTTCAACCATTTTGAGAGGGATTTGAAAAGTTTCAATGGGAATGGGAAGAATTGGGACAAAAATTGGAAAATTTTTAAGGGACTTTGAAAAAAATTTCAACTGGAATTTTAGCAATATTTTGACGTGAAATTGTAAACATGTGGACATGGATTTTGAAAATTCTAGAGAGAATTTTAAAAGCTTCAACAGAATTTCAACAATTTTGAGAGGGATTTGAAAAGTTTCAATGGGAATGGGAAGAATTGGGACAAAAATTGGAAAATTTTTAAGGGACTTTGAAAAAATTTCAACTGGAATTTTAGCAATTTTTTGACGTGAAATTGTAAACATGTGGACATGGATTTTGAAAATTCTAGAGAGAATTTTAAAAGCTTCAAGAGAATTTCAACAATTTTGAGAGGGATTTGAAAAGTTTCAATGGGAATGGGAAGAATTGGGACAAAAATTGGAAATTTTTAAGGGACTTTGAAAAAATTTCAGCTGGAATTTTAGCAATTTTTTGACGTGAAATTGTAAACATGTGGACATGGATTTTGAAAATTCTAGAGAGAATTTTAAAAGCTTCAAGAGAATTTCAACAATTTGGAGAGGGATTTGAAAAGTTTCAATGGGAATGGGAAGAATTGGGACAAAAATTGGAAAACTTTTAAGGGACTTTGAAAAAATTTCAACTGGAATTTTAGCCATTTTTTGACGTGAAATTGTAAACATGTGGCCATGGATTTTGAAAATTCTAGAGAGAATTTTAAAAGCTTCAAGAGAATTTCAACCATTTTGAGAGGGATTTGAAAAGTTTCAATGGGAATGGGAAGAATTGGGACAAAAATTGGAAAATTTTTAAGGGACTTGGAAAAAATTTCAACTGGAATTTTAGCAATTTTTTGACGTGAAATTGTAAACATGTGGACATGGATTTTGAAAATTCTAGAGAGAATTTTAAAAGCTTCAAGAGAATTTCAACAATTTTGAGAGGGATTTGAAAAGTTTCAATGGGAATGGGAAGAATTGGGACAAAAATTGGAAAATTTTTAAGGGACTTTGAAAAAATTTCAACTGGAATTTTAGCCATTTTTTGACGTGAAATTGTAAACATGTGGACATGGATTTTGAAAATTCTAGAGAGAATTTTAAAAGCTTCAACAGAATTTCAACAATTTGGAGAGGGATTTGAAAAGTTTCAATGGGAATGGGAAGAATTGGGACAAAAATTGGAAAATTTTGAAGGGACTTTGAAAAAATTTCAACTGGAATTTTAGCCATTTTTTGACGTGAAATTGTAAACATGTGGACATGGATTTTGAAAATTCTAGAGAGAATTTTAAAAGCTTCAACAGAATTTCAACAATTTGGAGAGGGATTTGAAAAGTTTCAATGGGAATGGGAAGAATTGGGACAAAAATTGGAAAACTTTTAAGGGACTTTGAAAAAATTTCAACTGGAATTTTAGCAATTTTTTGACGTGAAATTGTAAACATGTGGACATGGATTTTGAAAATTCTAGAGAGAATTTTAAAAGCTTCAAGAGAATTTCAACAATTTTGAGAGGGATTTGAAAAGTTTCCATGGGAATGGGAAGAATTGGGACAAAAATTGGAAAATTTTTAAGGGACTTTGAAAAAATTTCAACTGGAATTTTAGCCATTTTTTGACGTGAAATTGTAAACATGTGGCCATGGATTTTGAAAATTCTAGAGAGAATTTTAAAAGCTTCAACAGAATTTCAACAATTTTGAGAGGGATTTGAAAAGTTTCAATGGGAATGGGAAGAATTGGGACAAAAATTGGAAAATTTTTAAGGGACTTTGAAAAAATTTCAACTGGAATTTTAGCAATTTTTTGACGTGAAATTGTAAACATGTGGCCATGGATTTTGAAAATTCTAGAGAGAATTTTAAAAGCTTCAAGAGAATTTCAACAATTTTGAGAGGGATTTGAAAAGTTTCAATGGGAATGGGAAGAATTGGGACAAAAATTGGAAAATTTTTAAGGGACTTTGAAAAAATTTCAACTGGAATTTTAGCCATTTTTTGACGTGAAATTGTAAACATGTGGACATGGATTTTGAAAATTCTAGAGAGAATTTTAAAAGCTTCAACAGAATTTCAACAATTTGGAGAGGGATTTGAAAAGTTTCAATGGGAATGGGAAGAATTGGGACAAAAATTGGAAAATTTTTAAGGGACTTTGAAAAAATTTCAACTGGAATTTTAGCAATTTTTTGACGTGAAATTGTAAACATGTGGACATGGATTTTGAAAATTCTAGAGAGAATTTTAAAAGCTTCAAGAGAATTTCAACAATTTTGAGAGGGATTTGAAAAGTTTCAATGGGAATGGGAAGAATTGGGACAAAAATTGGAAATTTTTAAGGGACTTTGAAAAAATTTCAGCTGGAATTTTAGCAATTTTTTGACGTGAAATTGTAAACATGTGGACATGGATTTTGAAAATTCTAGAGAGAATTTTAAAAGCTTCAAGAGAATTTCAACAATTTTGAGAGGGATTTGAAAAGTTTCAATGGGAATGGGAAGAATTGGGACAAAAATTGGAAAACTTTTAAGGGACTTTGAAAAAATTTCAACTGGAATTTTAGCCATTTTTTGACGTGAAATTGTAAACATGTGGCCATGGATTTTGAAAATTCTAGAGAGAATTTTAAAAGCTTCAAGAGAATTTCAACAATTTTGAGAGGGATTTGAAAAGTTTCAATGGGAATGGGAAGAATTGGGACAAAAATTGGAAAATTTTTAAGGGACTTTGAAAAAATTTCAACTGGAATTTTAGCCATTTTTTGACGTGAAATTGTAAACATGTGGCCATGGATTTTGAAAATTCTAGAGAGAATTTTAAAAGCTTCAAGAGAATTTCAACAATTTTGAGAGGGATTTGAAAAGTTTCCATGGGAATGGGAAGAATTGGGACAAAAATTGGAAAATTTTTAAGGGACTTTGAAAAAATTTCACTGGAATTTTAGCAATTTTTTGACGTGAAATTGTAAACATGTGGCCATGGATTTTGAAAATTCTAGAGAGAATTTTAAAAGCTTCAAGAGAATTTCAACTATTTTGAGAGGGATTTGAAAAGTTTCAATGGGAATGGGAAGAATTGGGACAAAAATTGGAAATTTTTTAAAGGACTTTGAAAAAATTTCAACTGGAATTTTAGCCATTTTTTAACGTGAAATTGTAAACATGTGGACATGGATTTTGAAAATTCTAGAGAGAATTTTAAAAGCTTCAACAGAATTTCAACAATTTGGAGAGGGATTTGAAAAGTTTCAATGGGAATGGGAAGAATTGGAACAAAAATTGGAAAATTTTTAAGGGACTTTGAAAAAATTTCAACTGGAATTTTAACAATTTTTTATGTGAAATTGTAAACATGTGGACATGGATTTTGAAAATTCTAGAGAGAATTTTAAAAGCTTCAACAGAATTTCAACAATTTTGAGAGGGATTTGAAAAGTTTCAATGGGAATGGGAAGAATTGGAACAAAAATTGGAAAATTTTTAAGGGACTTTGAAAAAATTTCAACTGGAATTTTAGCAATTTTTTGACGTGAAATTGTAAACATGTGGCCATGGATGTTGAAAATTCTAGAGAGAATTTTAAAAGCTTCAAGAGAATTTCAACAATTTTGAGAGGGATTTGAAAAGTTTCAATGGGAATGGGAAGAATTGGGACAAAAATTGGAAAACTTTTAAGGGACTTTGAAAAAATTTCAACTGGAATTTTAGCCATTTTTTTACGTGAAATTGTAAACATGTGGACATGGATTTTGAAAATTCTAGAGAGAATTTTAAAAGCTTTAACAGAATTTCTACAATTCTGAAAGGGATTTGAAAAGTTTCAATGGGAATGGGAAGAATTGGGACAAAAATTGGAAAACTTTTAAGGGACTTTGAAAAAATTTCAACTGGAATTTTAGCCATTTTTTGACGTGAAATTGTAAACATGTGGACATGGATTTTGAAAATTCTAGAGAGAATTTTAAAAGCTTCAACAGAATTTCAACAATTTGGAGAGGGATTTGAAAAGTTTCCATGGGAATGGGAAGAATTGGGACAAAAATTGGAAAATTTTTAAGGGACTTTGAAAAAATTTCAACTGGAATTTTAGCCATTTTTTGACGTGAAATTGTAAACATGTGGCCATGGATTTTGAAAATTCTAGAGAGAATTTTAAAAGCTTCAACAGAATTTCAACAATTTTGAGACGGATTTGAAAAGTTTCAATGGGAATGGGAAGAATTGGGACAAAAATTGGAAAATTTTTAAGGGACTTTGAAAAAATTTCAGCTGGAATTTTAGCAATTTTTTGACGTGAAATTGTAAACATGTGGCCATGGATTTTGAAAATTCTAGAGAGAATTTTAAAAGCTTCAAGAGAATTTCAACAATTTTGAGAGGGATTTGAAAAGTTTCAATGGGAATGGGAAGAATTGGGACAAAAATTGGAAAATTTTTAAGGGACTTTGAAAAAATTTCAACTGGAATTTTAGCCATTTTTTGACGTGAAATTGTAAACATGTGGCCATGGATTTTGAAAATTCTAGAGAGAATTTTAAAAGCTTCAAGAGAATTTCAACAATTTTGAGAGGGATTTGAAAAGTTTCCATGGGAATGGGAAGAATTGGGACAAAAATTGGAAAATTTTTAAGGGACTTTGAAAAAATTTCAACTGGAATTTTAGCCATTTTTTTACGTGAAATTGTAAACATGTGGCCATGGATTTTGAAAATTCTAGAGAGAATTTTAAAAGCTTCAACAGAATTTCAACAATTTTGAGAGGGATTTGAAAAGTTTCAATGGGAATGGGAAGAATTGGGACAAAAATTGGAAAATTTTTA
>NW_028115400.1:0-22897 GCF_964273445.1 Streptopelia decaocto | reverse complement strand
ATGGGAATGGGAAGAATTGGGACAAAAATTGGAAAATTTTTAAGGGACTTTGAAAAAATTTCATCTGGAATTTTAGCCATTTTTTGATGTGAAATTGTAAACATGTGGACATGGATTTTGAAAATTCTAGAGAGAATTTTAAAAGCTTCAAGAGAATTTCAACAATTTTGAGAGGGATTTGAAAAGTTTCAATGGGAATGGGAAGAATTGGGACAAAAATTGGAAAATTTTTCAGGGACTTTGAAAAAATTTCAACTGGAATTTTAGCCATTTTTTTGACGTGAAATTGTAAACATGTGGACATGGATTTTGAAAATTCTAGAGAGAATTTTAAAAGCTTCAACAGAATTTCAACAATTTTGAGAGGGATTTGAAAAGTTTCAATGGAAATGGGAAGACTTGGGACAAAAATTGGAAAATTTTTAAGGGACTTTGAAAAAATTTCAACTGGAATTTTAGCCATTTTTGACGTGAAATTGTAAACATGTGGACATGGATTTTGAAAATTCTAGAGAGAATTTTAAAAGCTTCAAGAGAATTTCCACAATTTTGAGAGGGATTTGAAAAGTTTCAATGGGAATGGGAAGAATTGGGACAAAAATTGGAAAATTTTTAAGGGACTTTGAAAAAATTTCAACTGGAATTTTAGCAATTTTTTTATGTGAAATTGTAAACATGATGAAGTGGATTTTGAAAATTCTAGAGAGAATTTTAAAAGCTTCAACAGAATTTCCACAATTTTGAGAGGGATTTGAAAAGTTTCAATGGGAATGGGAAGAATTGGGACAAAAATTGGAAAATTTTGAAGGGACTTTGAAAAAATTTCAACTGGAATTTTAGCCATTTTTTGACGTGAAATTGTAAACATGTGGACATGGATTTTGAAAATTCTAGAGAGAATTTTAAAAGCTTCAACAGAATTTCAACAATTTTGAGAGGGATTTGAAAAGTTTCAATGGGAATGGGAAGAATTGGGACAAAAATTGGAAAATTTTGAAGGGACTTTGAAAAAATTTCAACTGGAATTTTAGCCATTTTTTGACGTGAAATTGTAAACATGTGGACATGGATTTTGAAAATTCTAGAGAGAATTTTAAAAGCTTCAAGAGAATTTCAACAATTTTGAGAGGGATTTGAAAAGTTTCAATGGGAATGGGAAGAATTGGGACAAAAATTGGAAAATTTTGAAGGGACTTTGAAAAAATTTCAACTGGCATTTTAGCCATTTTTTGACGTGAAATTGTAAACATGTGGACATGGATTTTGAAAATTCTAGAGAGAATTTTAAAAGCTTCAACAGAATTTCAACAATTTTGAGAGGGATTTGAAAAGTTTCAATGGGAATGGGAAGAATTGGGACAAAAATTGGAAAATTTTTAAGGGACTTTGAAAAAATTTCAACTGGAATTTTAGCCATTTTTTGATGTGAAATTGTAAACATGTGGACATGGATTTTGAAAATTCTAGAGAGAATTTTAAAAGCTTCAAGAGAATTTCAACAATTTTGAGAGGGATTTGAAAAGTTTCAATGGGAATGGGAAGAATTGGGACAAAAATTGGAAAATTTTTCAGGGACTTTGAAAAAATTTCAACTGGAATTTTAGCCATTTTTTGACGTGAAATTGTAAACATGTGGACATGGATTTTGAAAATTCTAGAGAGAATTTTAAAAGCTTCAAGAGAATTTCAACAATTTTGAGAGGGATTTGAAAAAGTTTCAATGGGAATGGGAAGACTTGGGACAAAAATTGGAAAATTTTTAAGGGACTTTGAAAAAATTTCAACTGGAATTTTAGCCATTTTTTGACGTGAAATTGTAAACATGTGGACATGGATTTTGAAAATTCTAGAGAGAATTTTAAAGGCTTCAAGAGAATTTCAACAATTTTGAGAGGGATTTGAAAAGTTTCAATGGGAATGGGAAGAATTGGGACAAAAATTGGAAAATTTTGAAGGGACTTTGAAAAAATTTCAACTGGAATTTTAGCCATTTTTTGACGTGAAATTGTAAACATGTGGACATGGATTTTGAAAATTCTAGAGAGAATTTTAAAAGCTTCAACAGAATTTCAACAATTTTGAGAGGGATTTGAAAAGTTTCAATGGGAATGGGAAGAATTGGGACAAAAATTGGAAAATTTTTAAGGGACTTTGAAAAAATTTCAACTGGAATTTTAGCAATTTTTTGACGTGAAATTGTAAACATGATGAAGTGGATTTTGAAAATTCTAGAGAGAATTTTAAAAGCTTCAACAGAATTTCAACAATTTTGAGAGGGATTTGAAAAGTTTCAATGGGAATGGGAAGAATTGGGACAAAAATTGGAAAATTTTTAAGGGACTTTGAAAAAATTTCAACTGGAATTTTAGCAATTTTTTGACGTGAAATTGTAAACATGATGAAGTGGATTTTGAAAATTCTAGAGAGAATTTTAAAAGCTTCAACAGAATTTCCACAATTTTGAGAGGGATTTGAAAAGTTTCAATGGGAATGGGAAGAATTGGGACAAAAATTGGAAAATTTTTAAGGGACTTTGAAAAAATTTCAACTGGAATTTTAGCCATTTTTTGACGTGAAATTGTAAACATGTGGACATGGATTTTGAAAATTCTAGAGAGAATTTTAAAAGCTTCAACAGAATTTCAACAATTTTGAGAGGGATTTGAAAAGTTTCAATGGGAATGGGAAGAATTGGGACAAAAATTGGAAAATTTGAAGGGACTTTGAAAAAATTTCAACTGGAATTTTAGCAATTTTTTGACGTGAAATTGTAAACATGATGAAGTGGATTTTGAAAATTCTAGAGAGAATTTTAAAAGCTTCAACAGAATTTCAACAATTTTGAGAGGGATTTGAAAAGTTTCAATGGGAATGGGAAGAATTGGGACAAAAATTGGAAAATTTTTAAGGGACTTTGAAAAAATTTCAACTGGAATTTTAGCCATTTTTTGACGTGAAATTGTAAACATGTGGACATGGATTTTGAAAATTCTAGAGAGAATTTTAAAAGCTTCAACAGAATTTCAACAATTTTGAGAGGGATTTGAAAAGTTTCAATGGGAATGGGAAGAATTGGGACAAAAATTGGAAATTTTTTAAGGGACTTTGAAAAAATTTCAACTGGAATTTTAGCCATTTTTTGACGTGAAATTGTAAACATGATGAAGTGGATTTTGAAAATTCTAGAGAGAATTTTAAAAGCTTCAAGAGAATTTCAACAATTTTGAGAGGGATTGAAAAGTTTCAATGGGAATGGGAAGAATTGGGACAAAAATTGGAAAATTTTGAAGGGACTTTGAAAAAATTTCAACTGGAATTTTAGCAATTTTTTGACGTGAAATTGTAAACATGATGAAGTGGATTTTGAAAATTCTAGAGAGAATTTTAAAAGCTTCAACAGAATTTCAACAATTTTGAGAGGGATTTGAAAAGTTTCAATGGGAATGGGAAGAATTGGGACAAAAATTGGAAAATTTTTAAGGGACTTTGAAAAAATTTCAACTGGAATTTTAGCAATTTTTTGACGTGAAATTGTAAACATGATGAAGTGGATTTTGAAAATTCTAGAGAGAATTTTAAAAGCTTCAACAGAATTTCAACAATTTTGAGAGGGATTTGAAAAGTTTCAATGGGAATGGGAAGAATTGGGACAAAAATTGGAAAATTTTTAAGGGACTTTGAAAAAATTTCAACTGGAATTTTAGCCATTTTTTGACGTGAAATTGTAAACATGATGAAGTGGATTTTGAAAATTCTAGAGAGAATTTTAAAAGCTTCAAGAGAATTTCAACAATTTTGAGAGGGATTTGAAAAGTTTCAATGGGAATGGGAAGAATTGGGACAAAAATTGGAAAATTTTGAAGGGACTTTGAAAAAATTTCCACTGGAATTTTAGCCATTTTTTGACGTGAAATTGTAAACATGTGGACATGGATTTTGAAAATTCTAGAGAGAATTTTAAAGGCTTCAAGAGAATTTCAACAATTTTGAGAGGGATTTGAAAAGTTTCAATGGGAATGGGAAGAATTGGGACAAAAATTGGAAAATTTTTAAGGGACTTTGAAAAAATTTCAACTGGAATTTTAGCCATTTTTTGACGTGAAATTGTAAACATGTGGACATAGATTTTGAAAATTCTAGAGAGAATTTTAAAAGCTTCAAGAGAATTTCAACAATTTTGAGAGGGATTTGAAAAGTTTCAATGGGAATGGGAAGAATTGGGACAAAAATTGGAAAATTTTTAAGGGACTTTGAAAAAATTTCAACTGGAATTTTAGCCATTTTTTGACGTGAAATTGTAAACATGTGGACATGGATTTTGAAAATTCTAGAGAGAATTTTAAAAGCTTCAACAGAATTTCAACAATTTTGAGAGGGATTTGAAAAGTTTCAATGGGAATGGGAAGAATTGGGACAAAAATTGGAAAATTTTTAAGGGACTTTGAAAAAATTTCAACTGGAATTTTAGCCATTTTTTGACGTGAAATTGTAAACATGATGAAGTGGATTTTGAAAATTCTAGAGAGAATTTTAAAAGCTTCAACAGAATTTCCACAATTTTGAGAGGGATTTGAAAAGTTTCAATGGGAATGGGAAGAATTGGGACAAAAATTGGAAAATTTTTAAGGGACTTTGAAAAAATTTCAACTGGAATTTTAGCCATTTTTTGACGTGAAATTGTAAACATGTGGACATGGATTTTGAAAATTCTAGAGAGAATTTTAAAAGCTTCAAGAGAATTTCAACAATTTTGAGAGGGATTTGAAAAGTTTCAATGGGAATGGGAAGAATTGGGACAAAAATTGGAAAATTTTTAAGGGACTTTGAAAAAATTTCAACTGGAATTTTAGCCATTTTTTGACGTGAAATTGTAAACATGTGGCCATGGATTTTGAAAATTCTAGAGAGAATTTTAAAAGCTTCAACAGAATTTCCACAATTTTGAGAGGGATTTGAAAAGTTTCAATGGGAATGGGAAGAATTGGGACAAAAATTGGAAAATTTTTAAGGGACTTTGAAAAAATTTCAACTGGAATTTTAGCCATTTTTTGACGTGAAATTGTAAACATGTGGACATGGATTTTGAAAATTCTAGAGAGAATTTTAAAGGCTTCAAGAGAATTTCAACAATTTTGAGAGGGATTTGAAAAGTTTCAATGGGAATGGGAAGAATTGGGACAAAAATTGGAAAATTTTTCAGGGACTTTGAAAAAATTTCAACTGGAATTTTAGCCATTTTTTTACGTGAAATTGTAAACATGTGGACATGGATTTTGAAAATTCTAGAGAGAATTTTAAAAGCTTCAAGAGAATTTCAACAATTTTGAGAGGGATTTGAAAAGTTTCAATGGGAATGGGAAGAATTGGGACAAAAATTGGAAAATTTTGAAGGGACTTTGAAAAAATTTCAACTGGAATTTTAGCCATTTTTTGACGTGAAATTGTAAACATGTGGACATGGATTTTGAAAATTCTAGAGAGAATTTTAAAAGCTTCAAGAGAATTTCCACAATTTTGAGAGGGATTTGAAAAGTTTCAATGGGAATGGGAAGAATTGGGACAAAAATTGGAAAATTTTTAAGGGACTTTGAAAAAAATTTCAACTGGAATTTTAGCAATTTTTTGACGTGAAATTGTAAACATGATGAAGTGGATTTTGAAAATTCTAGAGAGAATTTTAAAAGCTTCAACAGAATTTCCACAATTTTGAGAGGGATTTGAAAAGTTTCAATGGGAATGGGAAGAATTGGGACAAAAATTGGAAAATTTTGAAGGGACTTTGAAAAAATTTCAACTGGAATTTTAGCCATTTTTTGACGTGAAATTGTAAACATGTGGCCATGGATTTTGAAAATTCTAGAGAGAATTTTAAAAGCTTCAAGAGAATTTCAACAATTTTGAGAGGGATTTGAAAAGTTTCAATGGGAATGGGAAGAATTGGGACAAAATTGGAAAATTTTTAAGGGACTTTGAAAAAATTTCAACTGGAATTTTAGCCATTTTTTGACGTGAAATTGTAAACATGTGGACATGGATTTTGAAAATTCTAGAGAGAATTTTAAAAGCTTCAACAGAATTTCAACAATTTTGAGAGGGATTTGAAAAGTTTCAATGGGAATGGGAAGAATTGGGACAAAAATTGGAAAATTTTGAAGGGACTTTGAAAAAATTTCAACTGGAATTTTAGCCATTTTTTGACGTGAAATTGTAAACATGATGAAGTGGATTTTGAAAATTCTAGAGAGAATTTTAAAAGCTTCAACAGAATTTCAACAATTTTGAGAGGGATTTGAAAAGTTTCAATGGGAATGGGAAGACTTGGGACAAAAATTGGAAAATTTTTAAGGGACTTTGAAAAAATTTCAACTGGAATTTTAGCCATTTTTTGACGTGAAATTGTAAACATGATGAAGTGGATTTTGAAAATTCTAGAGAGAATTTTAAAAGCTTCAACAGAATTTCAACAATTTTGAGAGGGATTTGAAAAGTTTCAATGGGAATGGGAAGAATTGGGACAAAAATTGGAAAATTTTTAAGGGACTTTGAAAAAATTTCAACTGGAATTTTAGCCATTTTTTGACGTGAAATTGTAAACATGTGGACATGGATTTTGAAAATTCTAGAGAGAATTTTAAAGGCTTCAAGAGAATTTCAACAATTTTGAGATGGATTTGAAAAGTTTCAATGGGAATGGGAAGAATTGGGACAAAAATTGGAAAATTTTTCAGGGACTTTGAAAAAATTTCAACTGGAATTTTAGCCATTTTTTTTATGTGAAATTGTAAACATGTGGACATGGATTTTGAAAATTCTAGAGAGAATTTTAAAAGCTTCAACAGAATTTCAACAATTTTGAGAGGGATTTGAAAAGTTTCAATGGGAATGGGAAGAATTGGGACAAAAATTGGAAAATTTTTAAGGGACTTTGAAAAAATTTCAACTGGAATTTTAGCCATTTTTTGACGTGAAATTGTAAACATGATGAAGTGGATTTTGAAAATTCTAGAGAGAATTTTAAAAGCTTCAACAGAATTTCAACAATTTTGAGAGGGATTTGAAAAGTTTCAATGGGAATGGGAAGAATTGGGACAAAAATTGGAAATTTTGAAGGGACTTTGAAAAAATTTCAACTGGAATTTTAGCCATTTTTTGACGTGAAATTGTAAACATGTGGACATGGATTTTGAAAATTCTAGAGAGAATTTTAAAAGCTTCAAGAGAATTTCAACAATTTTGAGAGGGATTTGAAAAGTTTCAATGGGAATGGGAAGAATTGGGACAAAAATTGGAAAATTTTTAAGGGACTTTGAAAAAATTTCAACTGGAATTTTAGCCATTTTTTGACGTGAAATTGTAAACATGTGGACATGGATTTTGAAAATTCTAGAGAGAATTTTAAAAGCTTCAAGAGAATTTCAACAATTTTGAGAGGGATTTGAAAAGTTTCAATGGGAATGGGAAGAATTGGGACAAAAATTGGAAAATTTTTAAGGGACTTTGAAAAAATTTCAACTGGAATTTTAGCCATTTTTTGACGTGAAATTGTAAACATGTGGACATGGATTTTGAAAATTCTAGAGAGAATTTTAAAAGCTTCAACAGAATTTCAACAATTTTGAGAGGGATTTGAAAAGTTTCAATGGGAATGGGAAGAATTGGGACAAAAATTGGAAAATTTTTAAGGGACTTTGAAAAAATTTCAACTGGAATTTTAGCCATTTTTTGACGTGAAATTGTAAACATGTGGACATGGATTTTGAAAATTCTAGAGAGAATTTTAAAAGCTTCAACAGAATTTCAACAATTTTGAGAGGGATTTGAAAAGTTTCAATGGGAATGGGAAGAATTGGGACAAAAATTGGAAAATTTTTAAGGGACTTTGAAAAAATTTCAACTGGAATTTTAGCAATTTTTTGACGTGAAATTGTAAACATGATGAAGTGGATTTTGAAAATTCTAGAGAGAATTTTAAAAGCTTCAACAGAATTTCAACAATTTTGAGAGGGATTTGAAAAGTTTCAATGGGAATGGGAAGAATTGGGACAAAAATTGGAAAATTTTTAAGGGACTTTGAAAAAATTTCAACTGGAATTTTAGCCATTTTTTGACGTGAAATTGTAAACATGTGGACATGGATTTTGAAAATTCTAGAGCGAATTTTAAAGGCTTCAAGAGAATTTCAACAATTTTGAGAGGGATTTGAAAAGTTTCAATGGGAATGGGAAGAATTGGGACAAAAATTGGAAAATTTTTCAGGGACTTTGAAAAAATTTCAACTGGAATTTTAGCCATTTTTTGACGTGAAATTGTAAACATGTGGACATGGATTTTGAAAATTCTAGAGAGAATTTTAAAAGCTTCAAGAGAATTTCAACAATTTTGAGAGGGATTTGAAAAGTTTCAATGGGAATGGAAGAATTGGGACAAAAATTGGAAAATTTGAAGGGACTTTGAAAAAATTTCAACTGGAATTTTAGCCATTTTTTGACGTGAAATTGTAAACATGTGGACATGGATTTTGAAAATTCTAGAGAGAATTTTAAAAGCTTCAAGAGAATTTCCACAATTTTGAGAGGGATTTGAAAAGTTTCAATGGGAATGGGAAGAATTGGGACAAAAATTGGAAAATTTTTAAGGGACTTTGAAAAAATTTCAACTGGAATTTTAGCAATTTTTTGACGTGAAATTGTAAACATGATGAAGTGGATTTTGAAAATTCTAGAGAGAATTTTAAAAGCTTCAACAGAATTTCCACAATTTTGAGAGGGATTTGAAAAGTTTCAATGGGAATGGGAAGAATTGGGACAAAAATTGGAAAATTTTTAAGGGACTTTGAAAAAATTTCAACTGGAATTTTAGCCATTTTTTGACGTGAAATTGTAAACATGATGAAGTGGATTTTGAAAATTCTAGAGAGAATTTTAAAAGCTTCAACAGAATTTCAACAATTTTGAGAGGGATTTGAAAAGTTTCAATGGGAATGGGAAGAATTGGGACAAAAATTGGAAAATTTTTAAGGGACTTTGAAAAAATTTCAACTGGAATTTTAGCCATTTTTTGACGTGAAATTGTAAACATGTGGACATGGATTTTGAAAATTCTAGAGAGAATTTTAAAAGCTTCAAGAGAATTTCAACAATTTTGAGAGGGATTTGAAAAGTTTCAATGGGAATGGGAAGAATTGGGACAAAAATTGGAAAATTTTGAAGGGACTTTGAAAAATTTCAACTGGAATTTTAGCCATTTTTTGACGTGAAATTGTAAACATGTGGACATGGATTTTGAAAATTCTAGAGAGAATTTTAAAAGCTTCAAGAGAATTTCAACAATTTTGAGAGGGATTTGAAAAGTTTCAATGGGAATGGGAAGAATTGGGACAAAAATTGGAAATTTGAAGGGACTTTGAAAAAATTTCCACTGGAATTTTAGCCATTTTTTGACGTGAAATTGTAAACATGTGGACATGGATTTTGAAAATTCTAGAGAGAATTTTAAAAGCTTCAACAGAATTTCAACAATTTTGAGAGGGATTTGAAAAGTTTCAATGGGAATGGGAAGAATTGGGACAAAAATTGGAAAATTTTTAAGGGACTTTGAAAAAATTTCAACTGGAATTTTAGCAATTTTTTGACGTGAAATTGTAAACATGATGAAGTGGATTTTGAAAATTCTAGAGAGAATTTTAAAAGCTTCAACAGAATTTCAACAATTTTGAGAGGGATTTGAAAAGTTTCAATGGGAATGGGAAGAATTGGGACAAAAATTGGAAAATTTTTAAGGGACTTTGAAAAAATTTCAACTGGAATTTTAGCAATTTTTTGACGTGAAATTGTAAACATGATGAAGTGGATTTGAAAATTCTAGAGAGAATTTTAAAAGCTTCAACAGAATTTCAACAATTTTGAGAGGGATTTGAAAAGTTTCAATGGGAATGGGAAGAATTGGGACAAAAATTGGAAAATTTTTAAGGGACTTTGAAAAAATTTCAACTGGAATTTTAGCCATTTTTTGACGTGAAATTGTAAACATGTGGACATGGATTTTGAAAATTCTAGAGAGAATTTTAAAGGCTTCAAGAGAATTTCAACAATTTTGAGAGGGATTTGAAAAGTTTCAATGGGAATGGGAAGAATTGGGACAAAAATTGGAAAATTTTTCAGGGACTTTGAAAAAATTTCAACTGGAATTTTAGCCATTTTTTTACGTGAAATTGTAAACATGTGGACATGGATTTTGAAAATTCTAGAGAGAATTTTAAAAGCTTCAAGAGAATTTCAACAATTTTGAGAGGGATTTGAAAAGTTTCAATGGGAATGGGAAGACTTGGGACAAAAATTGGAAAATTTTTAAGGGACTTTGAAAAATTTCAACTGGAATTTTAGCCATTTTTTGACGTGAAATTGTAAACATGTGGCCATGGATTTTGAAAATTCTAGAGAGAATTTTAAAAGCTTCAAGAGAATTTCCACAATTTTGAGAGGGATTTGAAAAGTTTCAATGGGAATGGGAAGAATTGGGACAAAAATTGGAAAATTTTTAAGGGACTTTGAAAAAATTTCAACTGAATTTTAGCCATTTTTTGATGTGAAATTGTAAACATGTGGACATGGATTTTGAAAATTCTAGAGAGAATTTTAAAAGCTTCAAGAGAATTTCAACAATTTTGAGAGGGATTTGAAAATTTTCAATGGGAATGGGAAGAATTGGGACAAAAATTGGAAAATTTTGAAGGGACTTTGAAAAAATTTCAACTGGAATTTTAGCCATTTTTTGACGTGAAATTGTAAACATGTGGACATGGATTTTGAAAATTCTAGAGAGAATTTTAAAAGCTTCAAGAGAATTTCAACAATTTTGAGAGGGATTTGAAAAGTTTCAATGGGAATGGGAAGAATTGGGACAAAAATTGGAAAATTTTTAAGGGACTTTGAAAAAATTTCAACTGGAATTTTAGCCATTTTTTGACGTGAAATTGTAAACATGTGGACATGGATTTTGAAAATTCTAGAGAGAATTTTAAAAGCTTCAACAGAATTTCAACAATTTTGAGAGGGATTTGAAAAGTTTCAATGGGAATGGGAAGACTTGGGACAAAAATTGGAAAATTTTGAAGGGACTTTGAAAAAATTTCAACTGGAATTTTAGCCATTTTTTGACGTGAAATTGTAAACATGTGGACATGGATTTTGAAAATTCTAGAGAGAATTTTAAAGGCTTCAAGAGAATTTCAACAATTTTGAGAGGGATTTGAAAAGTTTCAATGGGAATGGGAAGAATTGGGACAAAAATTGGAAAATTTTTCAGGGACTTTGAAAAAATTTCAACTGGAATTTTAGCCATTTTTTTACGTGAAATTGTAAACATGTGGACATGGATTTTGAAAATTCTAGAGAGAATTTTAAAAGCTTCAAGAGAATTTCAACAATTTTGAGAGGGATTTGAAAAGTTTCAATGGGAATGGGAAGAATTGGGACAAAAATTGGAAAATTTTGAAGGGACTTTGAAAAAATTTCAACTGGAATTTTAGCCATTTTTTGACGTGAAATTGTAAACATGTGGACATGGATTTTGAAAATTCTAGAGAGAATTTTAAAAGCTTCAAGAGAATTTCCACAAGGGATTTGAAAAGTTTCAATGGGAATGGGAAGAATTGGGACAAAAATTGGAAAATTTTTAAGGGACTTTGAAAAAATTTCATCTGGAATTTTAGCCATTTTTTGACGTGAAATTGTAAACATGTGGACATGGATTTTGAAAATTCTAGAGAGAATTTTAAAAGCTTCAAGAGAATTTCCACAATTTTGAGAGGGATTTGAAAAGTTTCAATGGGAATGGGAAGAATTGGGACAAAAATTGGAAAATTTTTAAGGGACTTTGAAAAAATTTCAACTGGAATTTTAGCAATTTTTTGACGTGAAATTGTAAACATGATGAAGTGGATTTTGAAAATTCTAGAGAGAATTTTAAAAGCTTCAACAGAATTTCAACAATTTTGAGAGGGATTTGAAAAGTTTCAATGGGAATGGGAAGAATTGGGACAAAAATTGGAAAATTTTTAAGGGACTTTGAAAAAATTTCAACTGGAATTTTAGCCATTTTTTGACGTGAAATTGTAAACATGTGGACATGGATTTTGAAAATTCTAGAGCGAATTTTAAAGGCTTCAAGAGAATTTCAACAATTTTGAGAGGGATTTGAAAAGTTTCAATGGGAATGGGAAGAATTGGGACAAAAATTGGAAAATTTTTCAGGGACTTTGAAAAAATTTCAACTGGAATTTTAGCCATTTTTTGACGTGAAATTGTAAACATGTGGACATGGATTTTGAAAATTCTAGAGAGAATTTTAAAAGCTTCAAGAGAATTTCAACAATTTTGAGAGGGATTTGAAAAGTTTCAATGGGAATGGGAAGAATTGGGACAAAAATTGGAAAATTTTGAAGGGACTTTGAAAAAATTTCAACTGGAATTTTAGCCATTTTTTGACGTGAAATTGTAAACATGTGGACATGGATTTTGAAAATTCTAGAGAGAATTTTAAAAGCTTCAAGAGAATTTCCACAATTTTGAGAGGGATTTGAAAAGTTTCAATGGGAATGGGAAGAATTGGGACAAAAATTGGAAAATTTTTAAGGGACTTTGAAAAAATTTCAACTGGAATTTTAGCAATTTTTTGACGTGAAATTGTAAACATGATGAAGTGGATTTTGAAAATTCTAGAGAGAATTTTAAAAGCTTCAACAGAATTTCCACAATTTTGAGAGGGATTTGAAAAGTTTCAATGGGAATGGGAAGAATTGGGACAAAAATTGGAAAATTTTTAAGGGACTTTGAAAAAATTTCAACTGGAATTTTAGCCATTTTTTGACGTGAAATTGTAAACATGATGAAGTGGATTTTGAAAATTCTAGAGAGAATTTTAAAAGCTTCAAGAGAATTTCAACAATTTTGAGAGGGATTTGAAAAGTTTCAATGGGAATGGGAAGAATTGGGACAAAAATTGGAAAATTTTGAAGGGACTTTGAAAAAATTTCAACTGGAATTTTAGCCATTTTTTGACGTGAAATTGTAAACATGTGGACATGGATTTTGAAAATTCTAGAGAGAATTTTAAAAGCTTCAAGAGAATTTCAACAATTTTGAGAGGGATTTGAAAAGTTTCAATGGGAATGGGAAGAATTGGGACAAAAATTGGAAAATTTTGAAGGGACTTTGAAAAAATTTCCACTGGAATTTTAGCCATTTTTTGACGTGAAATTGTAAACATGTGGACATGGATTTTGAAAATTCTAGAGAGAATTTTAAAAGCTTCAAGAGAATTTCAACAATTTTGAGAGGGATTTGAAAAGTTTCAATGGGAATGGGAAGAATTGGGACAAAAATTGGAAAATTTTGAAGGGACTTTGAAAAAATTTCCACTGGAATTTTAGCCATTTTTTGACGTGAAATTGTAAACATGTGGACATGGATTTTGAAAATTCTAGAGAGAATTTTAAAAGCTTCAACAGAATTTCAACAATTTTGAGAGGGATTTGAAAAGTTTCAATGGGAATGGGAAGAATTGGGACAAAAATTGGAAAATTTTGAAGGGACTTTGAAAAAATTTCCACTGGAATTTTAGCCATTTTTTGACGTGAAATTGTAAACATGTGGACATGGATTTTGAAAATTCTAGAGAGAATTTTAAAAGCTTCAAGAGAATTTCAACAATTTTGAGAGGGATTTGAAAAGTTTCAATGGGAATGGGAAGAATTGGGACAAAAATTGGAAAATTTTTAAGGGACTTTGAAAAAATTTCAACTGGAATTTTAGCCATTTTTTGACGTGAAATTGTAAACATGTGGACATGGATTTTGAAAATTCTAGAGAGAATTTTAAAAGCTTCAACAGAATTTCAACAATTTTGAGAGGGATTTGAAAAGTTTCAATGGGAATGGGAAGACTTGGGACAAAAATTGGAAAATTTTGAAGGGACTTTGAAAAAATTTCAACTGGAATTTTAGCCATTTTTTGACGTGAAATTGTAAACATGTGGACATGGATTTTGAAAATTCTAGAGAGAATTTTAAAGGCTTCAAGAGAATTTCAACAATTTTGAGAGGGATTTGAAAAGTTTCAATGGGAATGGGAAGAATTGGGACAAAAATTGGAAAATTTTTCAGGGACTTTGAAAAAATTTCAACTGGAATTTTAGCCATTTTTTTACGTGAAATTGTAAACATGTGGACATGGATTTTGAAAATTCTAGAGAGAATTTTAAAAGCTTCAAGAGAATTTCAACAATTTTGAGAGGGATTTGAAAAGTTTCAATGGGAATGGGAAGAATTGGGACAAAAATTGGAAAATTTTGAAGGGACTTTGAAAAAATTTCAACTGGAATTTTAGCCATTTTTTGACGTGAAATTGTAAACATGTGGACATGGATTTTGAAAATTCTAGAGAGAATTTTAAAAGCTTCAAGAGAATTTCCACAATTTTGAGAGGGATTTGAAAAGTTTCAATGGGAATGGGAAGAATTGGGACAAAAATTGGAAAATTTTTAAGGGACTTTGAAAAAATTTCATCTGGAATTTTAGCCATTTTTTGACGTGAAATTGTAAACATGTGGACATGGATTTTGAAAATTCTAGAGAGAATTTTAAAAGCTTCAAGAGAATTTCCACAATTTTGAGAGGGATTTGAAAAGTTTCAATGGGAATGGGAAGAATTGGGACAAAAATTGGAAAATTTTTAAGGGACTTTGAAAAAATTTCAACTGGAATTTTAGCAATTTTTTGACGTGAAATTGTAAACATGATGAAGTGGATTTTGAAAATTCTAGAGAGAATTTTAAAAGCTTCAACAGAATTTCAACAATTTTGAGAGGGATTTGAAAAGTTTCAATGGGAATGGGAAGAATTGGGACAAAAATTGGAAAATTTTTAAGGGACTTTGAAAAAATTTCAACTGGAATTTTAGCCATTTTTTGACGTGAAATTGTAAACATGTGGACATGGATTTTGAAAATTCTAGAGCGAATTTTAAAGGCTTCAAGAGAATTTCAACAATTTTGAGAGGGATTTGAAAAGTTTCAATGGGAATGGGAAGAATTGGGACAAAAATTGGAAAATTTTTCAGGGACTTTGAAAAAATTTCAACTGGAATTTTAGCCATTTTTTGACGTGAAATTGTAAACATGTGGACATGGATTTTGAAAATTCTAGAGAGAATTTTAAAAGCTTCAAGAGAATTTCAACAATTTTGAGAGGGATTTGAAAAGTTTCAATGGGAATGGGAAGAATTGGGACAAAAATTGGAAAATTTTGAAGGGACTTTGAAAAAATTTCAACTGGAATTTTAGCCATTTTTTGACGTGAAATTGTAAACATGTGGACATGGATTTTGAAAATTCTAGAGAGAATTTTAAAAGCTTCAAGAGAATTTCCACAATTTTGAGAGGGATTTGAAAAGTTTCAATGGGAATGGGAAGAATTGGGACAAAAATTGGAAAATTTTTAAGGGACTTTGAAAAAATTTCAACTGGAATTTTAGCAATTTTTTGACGTGAAATTGTAAACATGATGAAGTGGATTTTGAAAATTCTAGAGAGAATTTTAAAAGCTTCAACAGAATTTCCACAATTTTGAGAGGGATTTGAAAAGTTTCAATGGGAATGGGAAGAATTGGGACAAAAATTGGAAAATTTTTAAGGGACTTTGAAAAAATTTCAACTGGAATTTTAGCCATTTTTTGACGTGAAATTGTAAACATGATGAAGTGGATTTTGAAAATTCTAGAGAGAATTTTAAAAGCTTCAACAGAATTTCAACAATTTTGAGAGGGATTTGAAAAGTTTCAATGGGAATGGGAAGAATTGGGACAAAAATTGGAAAATTTTTAAGGGACTTTGAAAAAATTTCAACTGGAATTTTAGCCATTTTTTGACGTGAAATTGTAAACATGTGGACATGGATTTTGAAAATTCTAGAGAGAATTTTAAAAGCTTCAACAGAATTTCAACAATTTTGAGAGGGATTTGAAAAGTTTCAATGGGAATGGGAAGAATTGGGACAAAAATTGGAAAATTTTTAAGGGACTTTGAAAAAATTTCAACTGGAATTTTAGCCATTTTTTGACGTGAAATTGTAAACATGTGGACATGGATTTTGAAAATTCTAGAGAGAATTTTAAAAGCTTCAAGAGAATTTCAACAATTTTGAGAGGGATTTGAAAAGTTTCAATGGGAATGGGAAGAATTGGGACAAAAATTGGAAAATTTTGAAGGGACTTTGAAAAAATTTCAACTGGAATTTTAGCCATTTTTTGACGTGAAATTGTAAACATGTGGACATGGATTTTGAAAATTCTAGAGAGAATTTTAAAAGCTTCAAGAGAATTTCAACAATTTTGAGAGGGATTTGAAAAGTTTCAATGGGAATGGGAAGAATTGGGACAAAAATTGGAAAATTTTGAAGGGACTTTGAAAAAATTTCCACTGGAATTTTAGCCATTTTTTGACGTGAAATTGTAAACATGTGGACATGGATTTTGAAAATTCTAGAGAGAATTTTAAAAGCTTCAACAGAATTTCAACAATTTTGAGAGGGATTTGAAAAGTTTCAATGGGAATGGGAAGAATTGGGACAAAAATTGGAAAATTTTTAAGGGACTTTGAAAAAATTTCAACTGGAATTTTAGCAATTTTTTGACGTGAAATTGTAAACATGATGAAGTGGATTTTGAAAATTCTAGAGAGAATTTTAAAAGCTTCAACAGAATTTCAACAATTTTGAGAGGGATTTGAAAAGTTTCAATGGGAATGGGAAGAATTGGGACAAAAATTGGAAAATTTTTAAGGGACTTTGAAAAAATTTCAACTGGAATTTTAGCAATTTTTTGACGTGAAATTGTAAACATGATGAAGTGGATTTTGAAAATTCTAGAGAGAATTTTAAAAGCTTCAACAGAATTTCAACAATTTTGAGAGGGATTTGAAAAGTTTCAATGGGAATGGGAAGAATTGGGACAAAAATTGGAAAATTTTTAAGGGACTTTGAAAAAATTTCAACTGGAATTTTAGCCATTTTTTGACGTGAAATTGTAAACATGTGGACATGGATTTTGAAAATTCTAGAGAGAATTTTAAAGGCTTCAAGAGAATTTCAACAATTTTGAGAGGGATTTGAAAAGTTTCAATGGGAATGGGAAGAATTGGGACAAAAATTGGAAAATTTTTAAGGGACTTTGAAAAAATTTCAACTGGAATTTTAGCCATTTTTTGACGTGAAATTGTAAACATTTGGCCATGGATTTTGAAAATTCTAGAGAGAATTTTAAAAGCTTCAAGAGAATTTCCACAATTTTGAGAGGGATTTGAAAAGTTTCAATGGGAATGGGAAGAATTGGGACAAAAATTGGAAAATTTTTAAGGGACTTTGAAAAAATTTCAACTGGAATTTTAGCCATTTTTTGATGTGAAATTGTAAACATGTGGACATGGATTTTGAAAATTCTAGAGAGAATTTTAAAAGCTTCAAGAGAATTTCAACAATTTTGAGAGGGATTTGAAAATTTTCAATGGGAATGGGAAGAATTGGGACAAAAATTGGAAAATTTTGAAGGGACTTTGAAAAAATTTCAACTGGAATTTTAGCCATTTTTTGACGTGAAATTGTAAACATGTGGACATGGATTTTGAAAATTCTAGAGAGAATTTTAAAAGCTTCAAGAGAATTTCAACAATTTTGAGAGGGATTTGAAAAGTTTCAATGGGAATGGGAAGAATTGGGACAAAAATTGGAAAATTTTTAAGGGACTTTGAAAAAATTTCAACTGGAATTTTAGCCATTTTTTGACGTGAAATTGTAAACATGTGGACATGGATTTTGAAAATTCTAGAGAGAATTTTAAAAGCTTCAACAGAATTTCAACAATTTTGAGAGGGATTTGAAAAGTTTCAATGGGAATGGGAAGACTTGGGACAAAAATTGGAAAATTTTGAAGGGACTTTGAAAAAATTTCAACTGGAATTTTAGCCATTTTTTTACGTGAAATTGTAAACATGTGGACATGGATTTTGAAAATTCTAGAGAGAATTTTAAAAGCTTCAAGAGAATTTCAACAATTTTGAGAGGGATTTGAAAAGTTTCAATGGGAATGGGAAGACTTGGGACAAAAATTGGAAAATTTTTAAGGGACTTTGAAAAAATTTCAACTGGAATTTTAGCCATTTTTTGACGTGAAATTGTAAACATGTGGACATGGATTTTGAAAATTCTAGAGAGAATTTTAAAGGCTTCAAGAGAATTTCAACAATTTTGAGAGGGATTTGAAAAGTTTCAATGGGAATGGGAAGAATTGGGACAAAAATTGGAAAATTTTTCAGGGACTTTGAAAAAATTTCAACTGGAATTTTAGCAATTTTTTGACGTGAAATTGTAAACATGATGAAGTGGATTTTGAAAATTCTAGAGAGAATTTTAAAAGCTTCAACAGAATTTCAACAATTTTGAGAGGGATTTGAAAAGTTTCAATGGGAATGGGAAGAATTGGGACAAAAATTGGAAAATTTTGAAGGGACTTTGAAAAAATTTCAACTGGAATTTTAGCCATTTTTTGACGTGAAATTGTAAACATGTGGACATGGATTTTGAAAATTCTAGAGAGAATTTTAAAAGCTTCAACAGAATTTCCACAATTTTGAGAGGGATTTGAAAAGTTTCAATGGGAATGGGAAGAATTGGGACAAAAATTGGAAAATTTTTAAGGGACTTTGAAAAAATTTCAACTGGAATTTTAGCCATTTTTTGACGTGAAATTGTAAACATGTGGACATGGATTTTGAAAATTCTAGAGAGAATTTTAAAGGCTTCAAGAGAATTTCAACAATTTTGAGAGGGATTTGAAAAGTTTCAATGGGAATGGGAAGAATTGGGACAAAAATTGAAAAATTTTGAAGGGACTTTGAAAAAATTTCAACTGGAATTTTAGCCATTTTTTGACGTGAAATTGTAAACATGTGGACATGGATTTTGAAAATTCTAGAGAGAATTTTAAAAGCTTCAAGAGAATTTCAACAATTTTGAGAGGGATTTGAAAAGTTTCAATGGGAATGGGAAGAATTGGGACAAAAATTGGAAAATTTTTAAGGGACTTTGAAAAAATTTCAACTGGAATTTTAGCCATTTTTTGACGTGAAATTGTAAACATGTGGACATGGATTTTGAAAATTCTAGAGAGAATTTTAAAAGCTTCAAGAGAATTTCAACAATTTTGAGAGGGATTTGAAAAGTTTCAATGGGAATGGGAAGAATTGGGACAAAAATTGGAAAATTTTTAAGGGACTTTGAAAAAATTTCATCTGGAATTTTAGCCATTTTTTGATGTGAAATTGTAAACATGTGGACATGGATTTTGAAAATTCTAGAGAGAATTTTAAAAGCTTCAAGAGAATTTCAACAATTTTGAGAGGGATTTGAAAAGTTTCAATGGGAATGGGAAGAATTGGGACAAAAATTGGAAAATTTTTCAGGGACTTTGAAAAAATTTCAACTGGAATTTTAGCCATTTTTTGACGTGAAATTGTAAACATGTGGACATGGATTTTGAAAATTCTAGAGAGAATTTTAAAAGCTTCAAGAGAATTTCAACAATTTTGAGAGGGATTTGAAAAGTTTCAATGGGAATGGGAAGACTTGGGACAAAAATTGGAAAATTTTGAAGGGACTTTGAAAAAATTTCAACTGGAATTTTAGCCATTTTTTGACGTGAAATTGTAAACATGTGGACATGGATTTTGAAAATTCTAGAGAGAATTTTAAAAGCTTCAAGAGAATTTCCACAATTTTGAGAGGGATTTGAAAAGTTTCAATGGGAATGGGAAGACTTGGGACAAAAATTGGAAAATTTTTAAGGGACTTTGAAAAAATTTCAACTGGAATTTTAGCCATTTTTTTACGTGAAATTGTAAACATGTGGACATGGATTTTGAAAATTCTAGAGAGAATTTTAAAAGCTTCAAGAGAATTTCCACAATTTTGAGAGGGATTTGAAAAGTTTCAATGGGAATGGGAAGAATTGGGACAAAAATTGGAAAATTTTTAAGGGACTTTGAAAAAATTTCAACTGGAATTTTAGCAATTTTTTGACGTGAAATTGTAAACATGATGAAGTGGATTTTGAAAATTCTAGAGAGAATTTTAAAAGCTTCAACAGAATTTCAACAATTTTGAGAGGGATTTGAAAAGTTTCAATGGGAATGGGAAGAATTGGGACAAAAATTGGAAAATTTTTAAGGGACTTTGAAAAAATTTCAACTGGAATTTTAGCAATTTTTTGACGTGAAATTGTAAACATGATGAAGTGGATTTTGAAAATTCTAGAGAGAATTTTAAAAGCTTCAACAGAATTTCCACAATTTTGAGAGGGATTTGAAAAGTTTCAATGGGAATGGGAAGAATTGGGACAAAAATTGGAAAATTTTGAAGGGACTTTGAAAAAATTTCAACTGGAATTTTAGCCATTTTTTGACGTGAAATTGTAAACATGTGGACATGGATTTTGAAAATTCTAGAGAGAATTTTAAAAGCTTCAAGAGAATTTCAACAATTTTGAGAGGGATTTGAAAAGTTTCAATGGGAATGGGAAGAATTGGGACAAAAATTGGAAAATTTTGAAGGGACTTTGAAAAAATTTCAACTGGAATTTTAGCCATTTTTTGACGTGAAATTGTAAACATGTGGACATGGATTTTGAAAATTCTAGAGAGAATTTTAAAGGCTTCAAGAGAATTTCAACAATTTTGAGAGGGATTTGAAAAGTTTCAATGGGAATGGGAAGAATTGGGACAAAAATTGGAAAATTTTTCAGGGACTTTGAAAAAATTTCAACTGGAATTTTAGCCATTTTTTTACGTGAAATTGTAAACATGTGGACATGGATTTTGAAAATTCTAGAGAGAATTTTAAAAGCTTCAAGAGAATTTCAACAATTTTGAGAGGGATTTGAAAAGTTTCAATGGGAATGGGAAGAATTGGGACAAAAATTGGAAAATTTTTAAGGGACTTTGAAAAAATTTCAACTGGAATTTTAGCCATTTTTTGACGTGAAATTGTAAACATGTGGACATGGATTTTGAAAATTCTAGAGAGAATTTTAAAAAGCTTCAAGAGAATTTCCACAATTTTGAGAGGGATTTGAAAAGTTTCAATGGGAATGGGAAGAATTGGGACAAAAATTGGAAAATTTTTAAGGGACTTTGAAAAAATTTCATCTGGAATTTTAGCCATTTTTTGACGTGAAATTGTAAACATGTGGACATGGATTTTGAAAATTCTAGAGAGAATTTTAAAAGCTTCAAGAGAATTTCAACAATTTTGAGAGGGATTTGAAAAGTTTCAATGGGAATGGGAAGAATTGGGACAAAAATTGGAAAATTTTTCAGGGACTTTGAAAAAATTTCAACTGGAATTTTAGCCATTTTTTGACGTGAAATTGTAAACATGTGGACATGGATTTTGAAAATTCTAGAGAGAATTTTAAAAGCTTCAAGAGAATTTCAACAATTTTGAGAGGGATTTGAAAAGTTTCAATGGGAATGGGAAGACTTGGGACAAAAATTGGAAAATTTTTAAGGGACTTTGAAAAAATTTCAACTGGAATTTTAGCCATTTTTTTACGTGAAATTGTAAACATGTGGACATGGATTTTGAAAATTCTAGAGAGAATTTTAAAAGCTTCAACAGAATTTCCACAATTTTGAGAGGGATTTGAAAAGTTTCAATGGGAATGGGAAGAATTGGGACAAAAATTGGAAAATTTTTAAGGGACTTTGAAAAAATTTCAACTGGAATTTTAGCCATTTTTTGACGTGAAATTGTAAACATGTGGACATGGATTTTGAAAATTCTAGAGAGAATTTTAAAAGCTTCAACAGAATTTCAACAATTTTGAGAGGGATTTGAAAAGTTTCAATGGGAATGGGAAGAATTGGGACAAAAATTGGAAAATTTTTAAGGGACTTTGAAAAAATTTCAACTGGAATTTTAGCCATTTTTTGACGTGAAATTGTAAACATGTGGACATGGATTTTGAAAATTCTAGAGAGAATTTTAAAAGCTTCAAGAGAATTTCAACAATTTTGAGAGGGATTTGAAAAGTTTCAATGGGAATGGGAAGACTTGGGACAAAAATTGGAAAATTTTGAAGGGACTTTGAAAAAATTTCAACTGGAATTTTAGCCATTTTTTGACGTGAAATTGTAAACATGTGGACATGGATTTTGAAAATTCTAGAGAGAATTTTAAAAGCTTCAAGAGAATTTCCACAATTTTGAGAGGGATTTGAAAAGTTTCAATGGGAATGGGAAGACTTGGGACAAAAATTGGAAAATTTTTAAGGGACTTTGAAAAAATTTCAACTGGAATTTTAGCCATTTTTTGACGTGAAATTGTAAACATGTGGACATGGATTTTGAAAATTCTAGAGAGAATTTTAAAAGCTTCAAGAGAATTTCAACAATTTTGAGAGGGATTTGAAAAGTTTCAATGGGAATGGGAAGAATTGGGACAAAAATTGGAAAATTTTTAAGGGACTTTGAAAAAATTTCAACTGGAATTTTAGCCATTTTTTTACGTGAAATTGTAAACATGTGGACATGGATTTTGAAAATTCTAGAGAGAATTTTAAAAGCTTCAAGAGAATTTCCACAATTTTGAGAGGGATTTGAAAAGTTTCAATGGGAATGGGAAGACTTGGGACAAAAATTGGAAAATTTTTCAGGGACTTTGAAAAAATTTCAACTGGAATTTTAGCCATTTTTTGACGTGAAATTGTAAACATGTGGACATGGATTTTGAAAATTCTAGAGAGAATTTTAAAAGCTTCAAGAGAATTTCAACAATTTTGAGAGGGATTTGAAA
>NW_028115401.1:0-30499 GCF_964273445.1 Streptopelia decaocto | reverse complement strand
AGAATTTCAACAATTTTGAGAGGGATTTGAAAAGTTTCAATGGGAATGGGAAGAATTGGGACAAAAATTGGAAAAATTTTAAGGGACTTTGAAAAAATTTCAACTGGAATTTTAGCCATTTTTTGACGTGAAATTGTAAACATGTTGAAGTGGATTTTGAAAATTCTAGAGAGAATTTTAAAAGATTCAAGAGAATTTCAACAATTTTGAGAGGGATTTGAAAAGTTTCAATGGGAATGGGAAGAATTGGGACAAAAATTGGAAAATTTTTAAGGGACTTTGAAAAAATTTCAACTGGAATTTTAGCCATTTTTTGACGTGAAATTGTAAACATGTGGCCATGGATTTTGAAAATTCTAGAGAGAATTTTAAAAGCTTCAAGAGAATTTCAACAATTTTGAGAGGGATTTGAAAAGTTTCAATGGGAATGGGAAGAATTGGGACAAAAATTGGAAAATTTTTCAGGGACTTTGAAAAAATTTCAACTGGAATTTTAGCCATTTTTTGACGTGAAATTGTAAATATGTGGACATGGATTTTGAAAATTCTAGAGAGAATTTTAAAAGCTTCAAGAGAATTTCAACAATTTTGAGAGGGATTTGAAAAGTTTCAATGGGAATGGGAAGAATTGGGACAAAAATTGGAAAATTTTTAAGGGACTTTGAAAAAATTTCAACTGGAATTTTAGCCATTTTTTTATGTGAAATTGTAAACATGTGGCCATGGATTTTGAAAATTCTAGAGAGAATTTTAAAAGCTTCAACAGAATTTCAACAATTTTGAGAGGGATTTGAAAAGTTTCAATGGGAATGGGAAGAATTGGGACAAAAATTGGAAAATTTTTAAGGGACTTTGAAAAAATTTCAACTGGAATTTTAGCCATTTTTTTATGTGAAATTGTAAACATGTGGCCATGGATTTTGAAAATTCTAGAGAGAATTTTAAAAGCTTCAAGAGAATTTCAACAATTTTGAGAGGGATTTGAAAAGTTTCAATGGGAATGGGAAGAATTGGGACAAAAATTGGAAAATTTTTAAGGGACTTTGAAAAAATTTCAACTGGAATTTTAGCCATTTTTTTATGTGAAATTGTAAACATGTGGCCATGGATTTTGAAAATTCTAGAGAGAATTTTAAAAGCTTCAAGAGAATTTCAACAATTTTGAGAGGGATTTGAAAAGTTTCAATGGGAATGGGAAGAATTGGGACAAAAATTGGAAAATTTTTAAGGGACTTTGAAAAAATTTCAACTGGAATTTTAGCCATTTTTTGACGTGAAATTGTAAACATGTGGCCATGGATTTTGAAAATTCTAGAGAGAATTTTAAAAGCTTCAACAGAATTTCAACAATTTTGAGAGGGATTTGAAAAGTTTCAATGGGAATGGGAAGAATTGGGACAAAAATTGGAAAATTTTTAAGGGACTTTGAAAAAATTTCAACTGGAATTTTAGCCATTTTTTGACGTGAAATTGTAAACATGTGGCCATGGATTTTGAAAATTCTAGAGAGAATTTTAAAAGCTTCAAGAGAATTTCAACAATTTTGAGAGGGATTTGAAAAGTTTCAATGGGAATGGGAAGAATTGGGACAAAAATTGGAAAATTTTTAAGGGACTTTGAAAACATTTCAACTGGAATTTTAGCAATTTTTTTATGTGAAATTGTAAATATGTGGACATGGATTTTGAAAATTCTAGAGAGAATTTTAAAAGCTTCAAGAGAATTTCAACAATTTTGAGAGGGATTTGAAAAGTTTCAATGGGAATGGGAAGAATTGGGACAAAAATTGGAAAATTTTTAAGGGACTTTGAAAAAATTTCAACTGGAATTTTAGCCATTTTTTGACGTGAAATTGTAAACATGTGGCCACGGATTTTGAAAATTCTAGAGAGAATTTTAAAAGCTTCAAGAGAATTTCAACAATTTTGAGAGGGATTTGAAAAGTTTCAATGGGAATGGGAAGAATTGGGACAAAAATTGGAAAATTTTTAAGGGACTTTGAAAAAATTTCAACTGGAATTTTAGCAATTTTTTGACGTGAAATTGTAAACATGTGGCCATGGATTTTGAAAATTCTAGAGAGAATTTTAAAAGCTTCAAGAGAATTTCAACAATTTGGAGAGGGATTTGAAAAGTTTCAATGGGAATGGGAAGAATTGGGACAAAAATTGGAAAATTTTTAAGGGACTTTGAAAAAATTTCAACTGGAATTTTAGCCATTTTTTTACGTGAAATTGTAAACATGTGGACATGGATTTTGAAAATTCTAGAGAGAATTTTAAAAGCTTCAAGAGAATTTCAACAATTTGGAGAGGGATTTGAAAAGTTTCAATGGGAATGGGAAGAATTGGGACAAAAATTGGAAAATTTTTAAGGGACTTTGAAAAAATTTCAACTGGAATTTTAGCCATTTTTTGACGTGAAATTGTAAACATGTGGACATGGATTTTGAAAATTCTAGAGAGAATTTTAAAAGCTTCAAGAGAATTTCAACAATTTTGAGAGGGATTTGAAAAGTTTCAATGGGAATGGGAAGAATTGGGACAAAAATTGGAAAATTTTTAAGGGACTTTGAAAAAATTTCAACTGGAATTTTAGCCATTTTTTGACGTGAAATTGTAAACATGTGGCCATGGATTTTGAAAATTCTAGAGAGAATTTTAAAAGCTTCAAGAGAATTTCAACAATTTTGAGAGGGATTTGAAAAGTTTCAATGGGAATGGGAAGAATTGGGACAAAAATTGGAAAATTTTTAAGGGACTTTGAAAAAATTTCAACTGGAATTTTAGCCATTTTTTTACGTGAAATTGTAAACATGTGGACATGGATTTTGAAAATTCTAGAGAGAATTTTAAAAGCTTCAAGAGAATTTCAACAATTTGGAGAGGGATTTGAAAAGTTTCAATGGGAATGGGAAGAATTGGGACAAAAATTGGAAAATTTTTAAGGGACTTTGAAAAAATTTCAACTGGAATTTTAGCCATTTTTTGACGTGAAATTGTAAACATGTGGACATGGATTTTGAAAATTCTAGAGAGAATTTTAAAAGCTTCAAGAGAATTTCAACAATTTTGAGAGGGATTTGAAAAGTTTCAATGGGAATGGGAAGAATTGGGACAAAAATTGGAAAATTTTTAAGGGACTTTGAAAAAATTTCAACTGGAATTTTAGCCATTTTTTGACGTGAAATTGTAAACATGTGGCCATGGATTTTGAAAATTCTAGAGAGAATTTTAAAAGCTTCAAGAGAATTTCAACAATTTTGAGAGGGATTTGAAAAGTTTCAATGGGAATGGGAAGAATTGGGACAAAAATTGGAAAATTTTTAAGGGACTTTGAAAAAATTTCAACTGGAATTTTAGCCATTTTTTTATGTGAAATTGTAAACATGTGGCCATGGATTTTGAAAATTCTAGAGAGAATTTTAAAAGCTTCAAGAGAATTTCAACAATTTTGAGAGGGATTTGAAAAGTTTCAATGGGAATGGGAAGAATTGGGACAAAAATTGGAAAATTTTTAAGGGACTTTGAAAAAATTTCAACTGGAATTTTAGCCATTTTTTGACGTGAAATTGTAAACATGTGGACATGGATTTTGAAAATTCTAGAGAGAATTTTAAAAGCTTCAAGAGAATTTCAACAATTTTGAGAGGGATTTGAAAAGTTTCAATGGGAATGGGAAGAATTGGGACAAAAATTGGAAAATTTTTAAGGGACTTTGAAAAAATTTCAACTGGAATTTTAGCAATTTTTTGACGTGAAATTGTAAACATGTGCCCATGGATTTTGAAAATTCTAGAGAGAATTTTAAAAGCTTCAAGAGAATTTCAACAATTTTGAGAGGGATTTGAAAAGTTTCAATGGGAATGGGAAGAATTGGGACAAAAATTGGAAAATTTTTAAGGGACTTTGAAAAAATTTCAACTGGAATTTTAGCCATTTTTTTACGTGAAATTGTAAACATGTGGACATGGATTTTGAAAATTCTAGAGAGAATTTTAAAAGCTTCAAGAGAATTTCAACAATTTTGAGAGGGATTTGAAAAGTTTCAATGGGAATGGGAAGAATTGGGACAAAAATTGGAAAATTTTTAAGGGACTTTGAAAAAATTTCAACTGGAATTTTAGCCATTTTTTGACGTGAAATTGTAAACATGTTGAAGTGGATTTTGAAAATTCTAGAGAGAATTTTAAAAGATTCAAGAGAATTTCAACAATTTTGAGAGGGATTTGAAAAGTTTCAATGGGAATGGGAAGAATTGGGACAAAAATTGGAAAATTTTTAAGGGACTTTGAAAAAATTTCAACTGGAATTTTAGCCATTTTTTGACGTGAAATTGTAAACATGTGGCCATGGATTTTGAAAATTCTAGAGAGAATTTTAAAAGCTTCAAGAGAATTTCAACAATTTTGAGAGGGATTTGAAAAGTTTCAATGGGAATGGGAAGAATTGGGACAAAAATTGGAAAATTTTTCAGGGACTTTGAAAAAATTTCAACTGGAATTTTAGCCATTTTTTGACGTGAAATTGTAAATATGTGGCCATGGATTTTGAAAATTCTAGAGAGAATTTTAAAAGCTTCAAGAGAATTTCAACAATTTTGAGAGGGATTTGAAAAGTTTCAATGGGAATGGGAAGAATTGGGACAAAAATTGGAAAATTTTTAAGGGACTTTGAAAAAATTTCAACTGGAATTTTAGCCATTTTTTTATGTGAAATTGTAAACATGTGGCCATGGATTTTGAAAATTCTAGAGAGAATTTTAAAAGCTTCAACAGAATTTCAACAATTTTGAGAGGGATTTGAAAAGTTTCAATGGGAATGGGAAGAATTGGGACAAAAATTGGAAAATTTTTAAGGGACTTTGAAAAAATTTCAACTGGAATTTTAGCCATTTTTTGACGTGAAATTGTAAACATGTGGCCATGGATTTTGAAAATTCTAGAGAGAATTTTAAAAGCTTCAAGAGAATTTCAACAATTTTGAGAGGGATTTGAAAAGTTTCAATGGGAATGGGAAGAATTGGGACAAAAATTGGAAAATTTTGAAGGGACTTTGAAAAAAATTTCAACTGGAATTTTAGCCATTTTTTTATGTGAAATTGTAAACATGTGGCCATGGATTTTGAAAATTCTAGAGAGAATTTTAAAAGCTTCAAGAGAATTTCAACAATTTTGAGAGGGATTTGAAAAGTTTCAATGGGAATGGGAAGAATTGGGACAAAAATTGGAAAATTTTGAAGGGACTTTGAAAAAATTTCAACTGGAATTTTAGCCATTTTTTTATGTGAAATTGTAAAACATGTGGCCATGGATTTTGAAAATTCTAGAGAGAATTTTAAAAGCTTCAACAGAATTTCAACAATTTTGAGAGGGATTTGAAAAGTTTCAATGGGAATGGGAAGAATTGGGACAAAAATTGGAAAATTTTTAAGGGACTTTGAAAAAATTTCAACTGGAATTTTAGCCATTTTTTGACGTGAAATTGTAAACATGTGGCCATGGATTTTGAAAATTCTAGAGAGAATTTTAAAAGCTTCAAGAGAATTTCAACAATTTTGAGAGGGATTTGAAAAGTTTCAATGGGAATGGGAAGAATTGGGACAAAAATTGGAAAATTTTTAAGGGACTTTGAAAACATTTCAACTGGAATTTTAGCAATTTTTTTATGTGAAATTGTAAATATGTGGACATGGATTTTGAAAATTCTAGAGAGAATTTTAAAAGCTTCAAGAGAATTTCAACAATTTTGAGAGGGATTTGAAAAGTTTCAATGGGAATGGGAAGAATTGGGACAAAAATTGGAAAATTTTTAAGGGACTTTGAAAAAATTTCAACTGGAATTTTAGCCATTTTTTGACGTGAAATTGTAAACATGTGGCCACGGATTTTGAAAATTCTAGAGAGAATTTTAAAAGCTTCAAGAGAATTTCAACAATTTTGAGAGGGATTTGAAAAGTTTCAATGGGAATGGGAAGAATTGGGACAAAAATTGGAAAATTTTTAAGGGACTTTGAAAAAATTTCAACTGGAATTTTAGCAATTTTTTTATGTGAAATTGTAAACATGTGGACATGGATTTTGAAAATTCTAGAGAGAATTTTAAAAGCTTCAAGAGAATTTCAACAATTTTGAGAGGGATTTGAAAAGTTTCAATGGGAATGGGAAGAATTGGGACAAAAATTGGAAAATTTTTAAGGGACTTTGAAAAAATTTCAACTGGAATTTTAGCCATTTTTTGACGTGAAATTGTAAACATGTGGCCATGGATTTTGAAAATTCTAGAGAGAATTTTAAAAGCTTCAACAGAATTTCAACAATTTTGAGAGGGATTTGAAAAGTTTCAATGGGAATGGGAAGAATTGGGACAAAAATTGGAAAATTTTAAAGGGACTTTGAAAAAATTTCAACTGGAATTTTAGCCATTTTTTGACGTGAAATTGTAAACCTGTGGCCATGGATTTTGAAAATTCTAGAGAGAATTTTAAAAGCTTCAAGAGAATTTCAACAATTTTGAGAGGGATTTGAAAAGTTTCAATGGGAATGGGAAGAATTGGGACAAAAATTGGAAAACTTTTAAGGGACTTTGAAAAAATTTCAACTGGAATTTTAGCCATTTTTTTATGTGAAATTGTAAACATGTGGCCATGGATTTTGAAAATTCTAGAGAGAATTTTAAAAGCTTCAAGAGAATTTCAACAATTTTGAGAGGATTTTGAAAAGTTTCAATGGGAATGGGAAGAATTGGGACAAAAATTGGAAAATTTTTAAGGGACTTTGAAAAAATTTCAACTGGAATTTTAGCCATTTTTTGACGTGAAATTGTAAACATGTGGACATGGATTTTGAAAATTCTAGAGAGAATTTTAAAAGCTTCAAGAGAATTTCAACAATTTTGAGAGGGATTTGAAAAGTTTCAATGGGAATGGGAAGAATTGGGACAAAAATTGGAAAATTTTTAAGGGACTTTGAAAAAATTTCAACTGGAATTTTAGCCATTTTTTGACGTGAAATTGTAAACATGTGGACATGGATTTTGAAAATTCTAGAGAGAATTTTAAAAGCTTCAAGAGAATTTCAACAATTTTGAGAGGGATTTGAAAAGTTTCAATGGGAATGGGAAGAATTGGGACAAAAATTGGAAAATTTTTAAGGGACTTTGAAAAAATTTCAACTGGAATTTTAGCCATTTTTTAATGTGAAATTGTAAATATGTGTGAAATTGTAAATATGTGGACATGGATTTTGAAAATTCTAGAGAGAATTTTAAAAGCTTCAACAGAATTTCAACAATTTTGAGAGGGATTTGAAAAGTTTCAATGGGAATGGGAAGAATTGGGACAAAAATTGGAAAATTTTTAGGGACTTTGAAAAATTTCAACTGGAATTTTAGCCATTTTTTTTACGTGAAATTGTAAACATGTGGCCATGGATTTTGAAAAATCTAGAGAGAATTTTAAAAGCTTCAACAGAATTTCAACAATTTTGAGAGGGATTTGAAAAGTTTCAATGGGAATGGGAAGAATTGGGACAAAAATTGGAAAATTTTTAAGGGACTTGGAAAAAATTTCAACTGGAATTTTAGCCATTTTTTGACGTGAAATTGTAAACATGTGGACATGGATTTTGAAAATTCTAGAGAGAATTTTAAAAGCTTCAACAGAATTTCAACAATTTGGAGAGGGATTTGAAAAGTTTCAATGGGAATGGGAAGAATTGGGACAAAAATTGGAAAACTTTTAAGGGACTTTGAAAAATTTCAACTGGAATTTTAGCCATTTTTTGACGTGAAATTGTAAACATGTGGCCATGGATTTGAAAATTCTAGAGAGAATTTTAAAAGCTTCAACAGAATTTCAACAATTTTGAGAGGGATTTGAAAAGTTTCAATGGGAATGGGAAGAATTGGGACAAAAATTGGAAAATTTTTAAGGGACTTTGAAAAATTTCAACTGGAATTTTAGCCATTTTTTGACGTGAAATTGTAAACATGTGGACATGGATTTTGAAAATTCTAGAGAGAATTTTAAAAGCTTCAACAGAATTTCAACAATTTTGAGAGGGATTTGAAAGTTTCAATGGGAATGGGAAGAATTGGGACAAAAATTGGAAAATTTTTAAGGGACTTTGAAAAATTTCAACTGAATTTTAGCCATTTTTTGACGTGAAATTGTAAACATGTGGACATGGATTTTGAAAATTCTAGAGAGAATTTTAAAAGCTTCAACAGAATTTCAACAATTTTGAGAGGGATTTGAAAAGTTTCAATGGGAATGGGAAGAATTGGGACAAAAATTGGAAAATTTTTAAGGGACTTTGAAAAATTTCAACTGGAATTTTAGCCATTTTTTATGTGAAATTGTAAACATGTGGCCATGGATTTTGAAAATTCTAGAGAGAATTTTAAAAGCTTCAAGAGAATTTCAACAATTTTGAGAGGGATTTGAAAAGTTTCAATGGAATGGGAAGAATTGGGACAAAAATTGGAAAATTTTTAAGGGACTTTGAAAAAATTTCAACTGGAATTTTAGCCATTTTTTGACATGAAATTGTAAACATGTGGCCATGGATTTTGAAAATTCTAGAGAGAATTTTAAAAGCTTCAAGAGAATTTCAACAATTTTGAGAGGGATTTGAAAAGTTTCAATGGGAATGGAAGAATTGGGACAAAAATTGGAAAATTTTTAAGGGACTTTGAAAAAATTTCAACTGGAATTTTAGCCATTTTTTTACGTGAAATTGTAAACATGTGGACATGGATTTTGAAAATTCTAGAGAGAATTTTAAAAGCTTCAACAGAATTTCAACACTTTTGAGAGGGATTTGAAAAGTTTCAATGGGAATGGGAAGAATTGGGACAAAAATTGGAAAATTTTTAAGGGACTTTGAAAAAATTTCAACTGGAATTTTAGCCATTTTTTTTACGTGAAATTGTAAACATGTGGACATGGATTTTGAAAATTCTAGAGAGAATTTTAAAAGCTTCAAGAGAATTTCAACAATTTTGAGAGGGATTTGAAAAGTTTCAATGGGAATGGGAAGAATTGGGACAAAAATTGGAAAATTTTTAAGGGACTTTGAAAAAATTTCAACTGGAATTTTAGCCATTTTTTTATGTGAAATTGTAAACATGTGGCCATGGATTTTGAAAATTCTAGAGAGAATTTTAAAAGCTTCAAGAGAATTTCAACAATTTTGAGAGGGATTTGAAAAGTTTCAATGGAAATGGGAAGAATTGGGACAAAAATTGGAAAATTTTAAGGGACTTTGAAAAAATTTCAACTGGAATTTTAGCCATTTTTTGACGTGAAATTGTAAACATGTGGCCATGGATTTTGAAAATTCTAGAGAGAATTTTAAAAGCTTCAAGAGAATTTAAGCAATTTTGAGAGGGATTTGAAAAGTTTCAATGGGAATGGGAAGAATTGGGACAAAAATTGGAAAATTTTTAAGGGACTTTGAAAAAATTTCAACTGGAATTTTAGCAATTTTTTTACGTGAAATTGTAAACATGTGGCCATGGATTTTGAAAATTCTAGAGAGAATTTTAAAAGCTTCAAGAGAATTTCAACAATTTTGAGAGGGATTTGAAAAGTTTCAATGGGAATGGGAAGAATTGGGGCAAAAATTGGAAAAATTTAAGGGACTTTGAAAAATTTCAACTGGAATTTTAGCCATTTTTTTATGTGAAATTGTAAACATGTGGACATGGATTTTGAAAATTCTAGAGAGAATTTTAAAAGCTTCAACAGAATTTCAACAATTTTGAGAGGATTTTGAAAAGTTTCAATGGGAATGGGAAGAATTGGGACAAAAATTGGAAAATTTTTAAGGGACTTTGAAAAAATTTCAACTGGAATTTTAGCCATTTTTTAATGTGAAATTGTAAACATGTGGACATGGATTTTGAAAATTCTAGAGAGAATTTTAAAAGCTTCGAGAGAATTTCAACAATTTTGAGAGGGATTTGAAAAGTTTCAATGGGAATGGGAAGAATTGGGACAAAAATTGGAAAATTTTTAAGGGACTTTGAAAAAATTTCAACTGGAATTTTAGCCATTTTTTGACGTGAAATTGTAAACATGTGGACATGGATTTTGAAAATTCTAGAGAGAATTTTAAAAGCTTCAACAGAATTTCAACAATTTTGAGAGGGATTTGAAAAGTTTCAATGGGAATGGGAAGAATTGGGACAAAAATTGGAAAATTTTTAAGGGACTTTGAAAAATTTCAACTGGAATTTTAGCCATTTTTTGACGTGAAATTGTAAACATGTGGACATGGATTTTGAAAATTCTAGAGAGAATTTTAAAAGCTTCAACAGAATTTCAACAATTTTGAGAGGGATTTGAAAGTTTCAATGGGAATGGGAAGAATTGGGACAAAAATTGGAAAATTTTTAAGGGACTTTGAAAAAATTTCAACTGGAATTTTAGCCATTTTTTGACGTGAAATTGTAAACATGTGGACATGGATTTTGAAAATTCTAGAGAGAATTTTAAAAGCTTCAACAGAATTTCAACAATTTGAGAGGGATTTGAAAAGTTTCAATGGGAATGGGAAGAATTGGGACAAAAATTGGAAAATTTTTAAGGGACTTTGAAAAATTTCAACTGGAATTTTAGCCATTTTTTGACGTGAAATTGTAAACATGTGGACATGGATTTTGAAAATTCTAGAGAGAATTTTAAAAGCTTCAACAGAATTTCAACAATTTTGAGAGGGATTTGAAAAGTTTCAATGGGAATGGGAAGAATTGGGACAAAAATTGAAAATTTTTAAGGGACTTTGAAAAAATTCCAACTGGAATTTTAGCCATTTTTTGACGTGAAATTGTAAACATGTGGCCATGGATTTTGAAAATTCTAGAGAGAATTTTAAAAGCTTCAAGAGAATTTCAACAATTTTGAGAGGGATTTGAAAAGTTTCAATGGGAATGGGAAGAATTGGGACAAAAATTGGAAAATTTTTAAGGGACTTTGAAAAAATTTCAACTGGAATTTTAGCCATTTTTTAATGTGAAATTGTAAATATGTGGACATGGATTTTGAAAATTCTAGAGAGAATTTTAAAAGCTTCAACAGAATTTCAACAATTTTGAGAGGGATTTGAAAAGTTTCAATGGGAATGGGAAGAATTGGGACAAAAATTGGAAAACTTTTAAGGGACTTTGAAAAAATTTCAACTGGAATTTTAGCCATTTTTTGACGTGAAATTGTAAACATGTGGCCATGGATTTTGAAAATTCTAGAGAGAATTTTAAAAGCTTCAAGAGAATTTCAACAATTTTGAGAGGGATTTGAAAAGTTTCAATGGGAATGGGATGAATTGGGACAAAAATTGGAAAATTTTTAAGGGACTTTGAAAAAATTTCAACTGGAATTTTAGCCATTTTTTGACGTGAAATTGTAAACATGTGGACATGGATTTTGAAAATTCTAGAGAGAATTTTAAAAGCTTCAACAGAATTTCAACAATTTTGAGAGGGATTTGAAAAGTTTCAATGGGAATGGGAAGAATTGGGACAAAAATTGGAAAATTTTTAAGGGACTTTGAAAAAATTTCAACTGGAATTTTAGCCATTTTTTGACGTGAAATTGTAAACATGTGGACATGGATTTTGAAAATTCTAGAGAGAATTTTAAAAGCTTCAACAGAATTTCAACAATTTTGAGAGGGATTTGAAAAGTTTCAATGGGAATGGGAAGAATTGGGACAAAAATTGGAAAATTTTTAAGGGACTTTGAAAAAATTTCAACTGGAATTTTAGCAATTTTTTGACGTGAAATTGTAAACATGTGGACATGGATTTTGAAAATTCTAGAGAGAATTTTAAAAGCTTCAACAGAATTTCAACAATTTTGAGAGGGATCTGAAAAGTTTCAATGGGAATGGGAAGAATTGGGACAAAAATTGGAAAATTTTTAAGGGACTTTGAAAAAATTTCAACTGGAATTTTAGCCATTTTTTTATGTGAAATTGTAAACATGTGGACATGGATTTTGAAAATTCTAGAGAGAATTTTAAAAGCTTCAACAGAATTTCAACAATTTTGAGAGGGATTTGAAAAGTTTCAATGGGAATGGGAAGAATTGGGACAAAAATTGGAAAATTTTTCAGGGACTTTGAAAAAATTTCAACTGGAATTTTAGCAATTTTTTGACGTGAAATTGTAAACATGTGGACATGGATTTTGAAAATTCTAGAGAGAATTTTAAAAGCTTCAACAGAATTTCAACAATTTTGAGAGGGATCTGAAAAGTTTCAATGGGAATGGGAAGAATTGGGACAAAAATTGGAAAATTTTTAAGGGACTTTGAAAAAATTTCAACTGGAATTTTAGCCATTTTTTTATGTGAAATTGTAAACATGTGGACATGGATTTTGAAAATTCTAGAGAGAATTTTAAAAGCTTCAACAGAATTTCAACAATTTTGAGAGGGATTTGAAAAGTTTCAATGGGAATGGGAAGAATTGGGACAAAAATTGGAAAATTTTTAAGGGACTTTGAAAAAATTTCAACTGGAATTTTAGCCATTTTTTTATGTGAAATAGTAAACATGTGGACATGGATTTTGAAAATTCTAGAGAGAATTTTAAAAGCTTCAAGAGAATTTCAACAATTTTGAGAGGGATTTGAAAAGTTTCAATGGGAATGGGAAGAATTGGGACAAAAATTGGAAAATTTTTCAGGGACTTTGAAAAAATTTCAACTGGAATTTTAGCCATTTTTTGACGTGAAATTGTAAACATGTGGACATGGATTTTGAAAATTCTAGAGAGAATTTTAAAAGCTTCAACAGAATTTCAACAATTTTGAGAGGGATTTGAAAAGTTTCAATGGGAATGGGAAGAATTGGGACAAAAATTGGAAAACTTTTAAGGGACTTTGAAAAAATTTCAACTGGAATTTTAGCCATTTTTTGACGTGAAATTGTAAACATGTGGACATGGATTTTGAAAATTCTAGAGAGAATTTTAAAAGCTTCAACAGAATTTCAACAATTTTGAGAGGGATTTGAAAAGTTTCAATGGGAATGGGAAGAATTGGGACAAAAATTGGAAAATTTTTAAGGGACTTTGAAAAAATTTCAACTGGAATTTTAGCCATTTTTTGACGTGAAATTGTAAACATGTGGACATGGATTTTGAAAATTCTAGAGAGAATTTTAAAAGCTTCGAGAGAATTTCAACAATTTTGAGAGGGATTTGAAAAGTTTCAATGGGAATGGGAAGAATTGGGACAAAAATCGGAAAATTTTTAAGGGACTTTGAAAAAATTTCAACTGGAATTTTAGCCATTTTTTTATGTGAAATTGTAAACATGTGGCCATGGATTTTGAAAATTCTAGAGAGAATTTTAAAAGCTTCAACAGAATTTCAACAATTTTGAGAGGGATTTGAAAAGTTTCAATGGGAATGGGAAGAATTGGGACAAAAATTGGAAAATTTTAAAGGGACTTTGAAAAAATTTCAACTGGAATTTTAGCCATTTTTTTATGTGAAATTGTAAACATGTGGCCATGGATTTTGAAAAATCTAGAGAGAATTTTAAAAGCTTCAACAGAATTTCAACAATTTTGAGAGGGATTTGAAAAGTTTCAATGGGAATGGGAAGAATTGGGACAAAAATTGGAAAATTTTTAAGGGACTTTGAAAAAATTTCAACTGGAATTTTAGCCATTTTTTGACGTGAAATTGTAAACATGTGGACATGGATTTTGAAAATTCTAGAGAGAATTTTAAAAGCTTCAAGAGAATTTCAACAATTTTGAGAGGGATTTGAAAAGTTTCAATGGGAATGGGAAGAATTGGGACAAAAATTGGAAAATTTTTAAGGGACTTTGAAAAAATTTCAACTGGAATTTTAGCCATTTTTTGACGTGAAATTGTAAACATGTGGACATGGATTTTGAAAATTCTAGAGAGAATTTTAAAAGCTTCAACAGAATTTCAACAATTTTGAGAGGGATTTGAAAAGTTTCAATGGGAATGGGAAGAATTGGGACAAAAATTGGAAAATTTTTAAGGGACTTTGAAAAAATTTCAACTGGAATTTTAGCCATTTTTTGACGTGAAATTGTAAACATGTGGCCATGGATTTTGAAAATTCTAGAGAGAATTTTAAAAGCTTCAAGAGAATTTCAACAATTTTGAGAGGGATTTGAAAAGTTTCAATGGGAATGGGAAGAATTGGGACAAAAATTGGAAAATTTTTAAGGGACTTGGAAAAAATTTCAACTGGAATTTTAGCAATTTTTTGACGTGAAATTGTAAACATGTGGACATGGATTTTGAAAATTCTAGAGAGAATTTTAAAAGCTTTAACAGAATTTCAACAATTTTGAGAGGGATTTGAAAAGTTTCAATGGGAATGGGAAGAATTGGGACAAAAATTGGAAAATTTTTAAGGGACTTTGAAAAAATTTCAACTGGAATTTTAGCCATTTTTTGACGTGAAATTGTAAACATGTGGACATGGATTTTGAAAATTCTAGAGAGAATTTTAAAAGCTTCAACCAAATTTCAACAATTTTGAGAGGGATTTGAAAAGTTTCAATGGGAATGGGAAGAATTGGGACAAAAATTGGAAAATTTTTAAGGGACTTTGAAAAAATTTCAACTGGAATTTTAGCAATTTTTTTATGTGAAATTGTAAACATGTTGAAGTGGATTTTGAAAATTCTAGAGAGAATTTTAAAAGCTTTAACAGAATTTCTACAATTCTGAGGGGGATTTGAAAAGTTTCAATGGGAATGGGAAGAATTGGGACAAAAATTGGAAAATTTTTAAGGGACTTTGAAAAAATTTCAACTGGAATTTTAGCCATTTTTTGACGTGAAATTGTAAACATGTGGACATGGATTTTGAAAATTCTAGAGAGAATTTTAAAAGCTTCAAGAGAATTTCAACAATTTTGAGAGGGATTTGAAAAGTTTCAATGGGAATGGGAAGAATTGGGACAAAAATTGGAAAATTTTTAAGGGACTTGGAAAAAATTTCAACTGGAATTTTAGCCATTTTTTGACGTGAAATTGTAAACATGTGGACATGGATTTTGAAAATTCTAGAGAGAATTTTAAAAGCTTCAAGAGAATTTCAACAATGTTGAGAGGGATTTGAAAAGTTTCAATGGGAATGGGAAGAATTGGGACAAAAATTGGAAAATTTTTAAGGGACTTTGAAAAAATTTCAACTGGAATTTTAGCCATTTTTTGACGTGAAATTGTAAACATGTGGACATGGATTTTGAAAATTCTAGAGAGAATTTTAAAAGCTTCAACCAAATTTCAACATTTTTGAGAGGGATTTGAAAAGTTTCAATGGGAATGGGAAGAATTGGGACAAAAATTGGAAAATTTTTAAGGGACTTTGAAAAAATTTCAACTTGAATTTTAGCGATTTTTTGACGTGAAATTGTAAACATGTGGCCATGGATTTTGAAAATTCTAGAGAGAATTTTAAAAGCTTCAAGAGAATTTCAACAATTTTGAGAGGGATTTGAAAAGTTTCAATGGGAATGGGAAGAATTGGGACAAAAATTGGAAAATTTTTAAGGGACTTTGAAAAAATTTCAACTGGAATTTTAGCCATTTTTTGACGTGAAATTGTAAACATGTGGACATGGATTTTGAAAATTCTAGAGAGAATTTTAAAAGCTTCAAGAGAATTTCAACAATTTTGAGAGGGATTTGAAAAGTTTCAATGGGAATGGGAAGAATTGGGACAAAAATTGGAAAATTTTTAAGGGACTTTGAAAAAATTTCAACTGGAATTTTAGCCATTTTTTGACGTGAAATTGTAAACATGTGGCCATGGATTTTGAAAATTCTAGAGAGAATTTTAAAAGCTTCAACAGAATTTCAACAATTTTGAGAGGGATTTGAAAAGTTTCAATGGGAATGGGAAGAATTGGGACAAAAATTGGAAAATTTTTAAGGGACTTTGAAAAAATTTCAACTGGAATTTTAGCCATTTTTTTTACGTGAAATTGTAAACATGTGGCCATGGATTTTGAAAAATCTAGAGAGAATTTTAAAAGCTTCAACAGAATTTCAACAATTTTGAGAGGGATTTGAAAAGTTTCAATGGGAATGGGAAGAATTGGGACAAAAATTGGAAAATTTTTAAGGGACTTGGAAAAAATTTCAACTGGAATTTTAGCCATTTTTTGACGTGAAATTGTAAACATGTGGACATGGATTTTGAAAATTCTAGAGAGAATTTTAAAAGCTTCAAGAGAATTTCAACAATTTTGAGAGGGATTTGAAAAGTTTCAATGGGAATGGGAAGAATTGGGACAAAAATTGGAAAACTTTTAAGGGACTTTGAAAAAATTTCAACTGGAATTTTAGCCATTTTTTGACGTGAAATTGTAAACATGTGGCCATGGATTTTGAAAATTCTAGAGAGAATTTTAAAAGCTTCAACAGAATTTCAACAATTTTGAGAGGGATTTGAAAAGTTTCAATGGGAATGGGAAGAATTGGGACAAAAATTGGAAAATTTTTAAGGGACTTTGAAAAAATTTCAACTGGAATTTTAGCCATTTTTTGACGTGAAATTGTAAACATGTGGCCATGGATTTTGAAAATTCTAGAGAGAATTTTAAAAGCTTCAAGAGAATTTCAACAATTTTGAGAGGGATTTGAAAAGTTTCAATGGGAATGGGAAGAATTGGGACAAAAATTGGAAAATTTTTAAGGGACTTTGAAAAAATTTCAACTGGAATTTTAGCCATTTTTTGACGTGAAATTGTAAACATGTAGCCATGGATTTTGAAAATTCTAGAGAGAATTTTAAAAGCTTCAAGAGAATTTCAACAATTTTGAGAGGGATTTGAAAAGTTTCAATGGGAATGGGAAGAATTGGGACAAAAATTGGAAAACTTTTAAGGGACTTTGAAAAAATTTCAACTGGAATTTTAGCCATTTTTTGACGTGAAATTGTAAACATGTGGCCATGGATTTTGAAAATTCTAGAGAGAATTTTAAAAGCTTCAACAGAATTTCAACAATTTTGAGAGGGATTTGAAAAGTTTCAATGGGAATGGGAAGAATTGGGACAAAAATTGGAAAATTTTTAAGGGACTTTGAAAAAATTTCAACTGGAATTTTAGCCATTTTTTGACGTGAAATTGTAAACATGTGGACATGGATTTTGAAAATTCTAGAGAGAATTTTAAAAGCTTCAAGAGAATTTCAACAATTTTGAGAGGGATTTGAAAAGTTTCAATGGGAATGGGAAGAATTGGGACAAAAATTGGAAAATTTTTAAGGGACTTTGAAAAAATTTCAACTGGAATTTTAGCCATTTTTTGACGTGAAATTGTAAACCTGTGGCCATGGATTTTGAAAATTCTAGAGAGAATTTTAAAAGCTTCAAGAAAATTTCAACAATTTTGAGAGGGATTTGAAAAGTTTCAATGGGAATGGGAAGAATTGGGACAAAAATTGGAAAATTTTTAAGGGACTTTGAAAAAATTTCAACTGGAATTTTAGCCATTTTTTGACGTGAAATTGTAAACATGTGGCCATGGATTTTGAAAATTCTAGAGAGAATTTTAAAAGCTTCAAGAGAATTTCAACAATTTTGAGAGGGATTTGAAAAGTTTCAATGGGAATGGGAAGAATTGGGACAAAAATTGGAAAATTTTTAAGGGACTTTGAAAAAATTTCAACTGGAATTTTAGCCATTTTTTGACGTGAAATTGTAAACATGTGGACATGGATTTTGAAAATTCTAGAGAGAATTTTAAAAGCTTCAACAGAATTTCAACAATTTTGAGAGGGATTTGAAAAGTTTCAATGGGAATGGGAAGAATTGGGACAAAAATTGGAAAATTTTTAAGGGACTTTGAAAAAATTTCAACTGGAATTTTAGCCATTTTTTTTACGTGAAATTGTAAACATGTGGCCATGGATTTTGAAAAATCTAGAGAGAATTTTAAAAGCTTCAACAGAATTTCAACAATTTTGAGAGGGATTTGAAAAGTTTCAATGGGAATGGGAAGAATTGGGACAAAAATTGGAAAATTTTTAAGGGACTTGGAAAAAATTTCAACTGGAATTTTAGCCATTTTTTGACGTGAAATTGTAAACATGTGGCCATGGATTTTGAAAATTCTAGAGAGAATTTTAAAAGCTTCAACAGAATTTCAACAATTTTGAGAGGGATTTGAAAAGTTTCAATGGGAATGGGAAGAATTGGGACAAAAATTGGAAAACTTTTAAGGGACTTTGAAAAAATTTCAACTGGAATTTTAGCCATTTTTTGACGTGAAATTGTAAACATGTGGCCATGGATTTTGAAAATTCTAGAGAGAATTTTAAAAGCTTCAACAGAATTTCAACAATTTTGAGAGGGATTTGAAAAGTTTCAATGGGAATGGGAAGAATTGGGACAAAAATTGGAAAATTTTTAAGGGACTTTGAAAAAATTTCAACTGGAATTTTAGCCATTTTTTGACGTGAAATTGTAAACATGTGGACATGGATTTTGAAAATTCTAGAGAGAATTTTAAAAGCTTCAAGAGAATTTCAACAATTTTGAGAGGGATTTGAAAAGTTTCAATGGGAATGGGAAGAATTGGGACAAAAATTGGAAAATTTTTAAGGGACTTTGAAAAAATTTCAACTGGAATTTTAGCCATTTTTTTATGTGAAATTGTAAACATGTTTAAGTGGATTTTGAAAATTCTAGAGAGAATTTTAAAAGCTTCAACAGAATTTCAACAATTTTGAGAGGGATTTGAAAAGTTTCAATGGGAATGGGAAGAATTGGGACAAAAATTGGAAAATTTTTAAGGGACTTGGAAAAAATTTCAACTGGAATTTTAGCCATTTTTTGACGTGAAATTGTAAACATGTGGACATGGATTTTGAAAATTCTAGAGAGAATTTTAAAAGCTTCAACAGAATTTCAACAATTTTGAGAGGGATTTGAAAAGTTTCAATGGGAATGGGAAGAATTGGGACAAAAATTGGAAAACTTTTAAGGGACTTTGAAAAAATTTCAACTGGAATTTTAGCCATTTTTTGACGTGAAATTGTAAACATGTGGCCATGGATTTTGAAAATTCTAGAGAGAATTTTAAAAGCTTCAACAGAATTTCAACAATTTTGAGAGGGATTTGAAAAGTTTCAATGGGAATGGGAAGAATTGGGACAAAAATTGGAAAATTTTTCAGGGACTTTGAAAAAATTTCAACTGGAATTTTAGCCATTTTTTGACGTGAAATTGTAAACATGTTGAAGTGGATTTTGAAAATTCTAGAGAGAATTTTAAAAGCTTCAAGAGAATTTCAACAATTTTGAGAGGGATTTGAAAAGTTTCAATGGGAATGGGAAGAATTGGGACAAAAATTGGAAAATTTTTAAGGGACTTTGAAAAAATTTCAACTGGAATTTTAGCCATTTTTTTATGTGAAATTGTAAACATGTGGACATGGATTTTGAAAATTCTAGAGAGAATTTTAAAAGCTTCAACAGAATTTCAACAATTTTGAGAGGGATTTGAAAAGTTTCAATGGGAATGGGAAGAATTGGGACAAAAATTGGAAAATTTTTAAGGGACTTTGAAAAAATTTCAACTGGAATTTTAGCCATTTTTTGACGTGAAATTGTAAACATGTGGACATGGATTTTGAAAATTCTAGAGAGAATTTTAAAAGCTTCAAGAGAATTTCAACAATTTTGAGAGGGATTTGAAAAGTTTCAATGGGAATGGGAAGAATTGGGACAAAAATTGGAAAATTTTTAAGGGACTTTGAAAAAATTTCAACTGGAATTTTAGCCATTTTTTGACGTGAAATTGTAAACATGTAGCCATGGATTTTGAAAATTCTAGAGAGAATTTTAAAAGCTTCAAGAGAATTTCAACAATTTTGAGAGGGATTTGAAAAGTTTCAATGGGAATGGGAAGAATTGGGACAAAAATTGGAAAACTTTTAAGGGACTTTGAAAAAATTTCAACTGGAATTTTAGCCATTTTTTGACGTGAAATTGTAAACATGTGGCCATGGATTTTGAAAATTCTAGAGAGAATTTTAAAAGCTTCAACAGAATTTCAACAATTTTGAGAGGGATTTGAAAAGTTTCAATGGGAATGGGAAGAATTGGGACAAAAATTGGAAAATTTTTAAGGGACTTTGAAAAAATTTCAACTGGAATTTTAGCCATTTTTTGACGTGAAATTGTAAACATGTTGAAGTGGATTTTGAAAATTCTAGAGAGAATTTTAAAAGCTTCAACAGAATTTCAACAATTTTGAGAGGGATTTGAAAAGTTTCAATGGGAATGGGAAGAATTGGGACAAAAATTGGAAAATTTTTAAGGGACTTGGAAAAAATTTCAACTGGAATTTTAGCCATTTTTTGACGTGAAATTGTAAACATGTGGACATGGATTTTGAAAATTCTAGAGAGAATTTTAAAAGCTTCAAGAGAATTTCAACAATTTTGAGAGGGATTTGAAAAGTTTCAATGGGAATGGGAAGAATTGGGACAAAAATTGGAAAATTTTTAAGGGACTTTGAAAAAATTTCAACTGGAATTTTAGCCATTTTTTGACGTGAAATTGTAAACATGTGGACATGGATTTTGAAAATTCTAGAGAGAATTTTAAAAGCTTCAAGAGAATTTCAACAATTTTGAGAGGGATTTGAAAAGTTTCAATGGGAATGGGAAGAATTGGGACAAAAATTGGAAAATTTTTAAGGGACTTTGAAAAAATTTCAACTGGAATTTTAGCCATTTTTTTATGTGAAATTGTAAACATGTGGACATGGATTTTGAAAATTCTAGAGAGAATTTTAAAAGCTTCAAGAGAATTTCAACAATTTTGAGAGGGATTTGAAAAGTTTCAATGGGAATGGGAAGAATTGGGACAAAAATTGGAAAATTTTTAAGGGACTTTGAAAAAATTTCAACTGGAATTTTAGCCATTTTTTGACGTGAAATTGTAAACATGTGGCCATGGATTTTGAAAATTCTAGAGAGAATTTTAAAAGCTTCAAGAGAATTTCAACAATTTTGAGAGGGATTTGAAAAGTTTCAATGGGAATGGGAAGAATTGGGACAAAAATTGGAAAATTTTTAAGGGACTTTGAAAAAATTTCAACTGGAATTTTAGCCATTTTTTGACGTGAAATTGTAAACATGTGGACATGGATTTTGAAAATTCTAGAGAGAATTTTAAAAGCTTCAAGAGAATTTCAACAATTTTGAGAGGGATTTGAAAAGTTTCAATGGGAATGGGAAGAATTGGGACAAAAATTGGAAAATTTTTAAGGGACTTTGAAAAAATTTCAACTGGAATTTTAGCAATTTTTTGACGTGAAATTGTAAACATGTGGCCATGGATTTTGAAAATTCTAGAGAGAATTTTAAAAGCTTCAAGAGAATTTCAACAATTTTGAGAGGGATTTGAAAAGTTTCAATGGGAATGGGAAGAATTGGGACAAAAATTGGAAAATTTTTAAGGGACTTTGAAAAAATTTCGACTGGAATTTTAGCCATTTTTTGACGTGAAATTGTAAACATGTGGACATGGATTTTGAAAATTCTAGAGAGAATTTTAAAAGCTTCAAGAGAATTTCAACAATTTTGAGAGGGATTTGAAAAGTTTCAATGGGAATGGGAAGAATTGGGACAAAAATTGGAAAATTTTTAAGGGACTTTGAAAAAATTTCAACTGGAATTTTAGCCATTTTTTGACGTGAAATTGTAAACATGTGGACATGGATTTTGAAAATTCTAGAGAGAATTTTAAAAGCTTCAAGAGAATTTCAACAATTTTGAGAGGGATTTGAAAAGTTTCAATGGGAATGGGAAGAATTGGGACAAAAATTGGAAAATTTTTAAGGGACTTTGAAAAAATTTCAACTGGAATTTTAGCCATTTTTTTATGTGAAATTGTAAACATGTTGAAGTGGATTTTGAAAATTCTAGAGAGAATTTTAAAAGCTTCAAGAGAATTTCAACAATTTTGAGAGGGATTTGAAAAGTTTCAATGGGAATGGGAAGAATTGGGACAAAAATTGGAAAATTTTTAAGGGACTTTGAAAAAATTTCAACTGGAATTTTAGCAATTTTTTGACGTGAAATTGTAAACATGTGGCCATGGATTTTGAAAATTCTAGAGAGAATTTTAAAAGCTTCAAGAGAATTTCAACAATTTTGAGAGGGATTTGAAAAGTTTCAATGGGAATGGGAAGAATTGGGACAAAAATTGGAAAACTTTTAAGGGACTTTGAAAAAATTTCAACTGGAATTTTAGCCATTTTTTAATGTGAAATTGTAAATATGTGGACATGGATTTTGAAAATTCTAGAGAGAATTTTAAAAGCTTCAACAGAATTTCAACAATTTTGAGAGGGATTTGAAAAGTTTCAATGGGAATGGGAAGAATTGGGACAAAAATTGGAAAACTTTTAAGGGACTTTGAAAAAATTTCAACTGGAATTTTAGCCATTTTTTGACGTGAAATTGTAAACATGTGGACATGGATTTTGAAAATTCTAGAGAGAATTTTAAAAGCTTCAACAGAATTTCAACAATTTTGAGAGGGATTTGAAAAGTTTCAATGGGAATGGGAAGAATTGGGACAAAAATTGGAAAATTTTTAAGGGACTTTGAAAAAATTTCAACTGGAATTTTAGCCATTTTTTGACGTGAAATTGTAAACATGTGGCCATGGATTTTGAAAATTCTAGAGAGAATTTTAAAAGCTTCAAGAGAATTTCAACAATTTTGAGAGGGATTTGAAAAGTTTCAATGGGAATGGGAAGAATTGGGACAAAAATTGGAAAATTTTTAAGGGACTTTGAAAAAATTTCGACTGGAATTTTAGCCATTTTTTGACGTGAAATTGTAAACATGTGGACATGGATTTTGAAAATTCTAGAGAGAATTTTAAAAGCTTCAAGAGAATTTCAACAATTTTGAGAGGGATTTGAAAAGTTTCAATGGGAATGGGAAGAATTGGGACAAAAATTGGAAAATTTTTAAGGGACTTTGAAAAAATTTCAACTGGAATTTTAGCCATTTTTTGACGTGAAATTGTAAACATGTGGACATGGATTTTGAAAATTCTAGAGAGAATTTTAAAAGCTTCAAGAGAATTTCAACAATTTTGAGAGGGATTTGAAAAGTTTCAATGGGAATGGGAAGAATTGGGACAAAAATTGGAAAATTTTTAAGGGACTTTGAAAAAATTTCAACTGGAATTTTAGCCATTTTTTTATGTGAAATTGTAAACATGTTGAAGTGGATTTTGAAAATTCTAGAGAGAATTTTAAAAGCTTCAAGAGAATTTCAACAATTTTGAGAGGGATTTGAAAAGTTTCAATGGGAATGGGAAGAATTGGGACAAAAATTGGAAAATTTTTAAGGGACTTTGAAAAAATTTCAACTGGAATTTTAGCAATTTTTTGACGTGAAATTGTAAACATGTGGCCATGGATTTTGAAAATTCTAGAGAGAATTTTAAAAGCTTCAAGAGAATTTCAACAATTTTGAGAGGGATTTGAAAAGTTTCAATGGGAATGGGAAGAATTGGGACAAAAATTGGAAAATTTTTAAGGGACTTTGAAAAAATTTCAACTGGAATTTTAGCCATTTTTTGACGTGAAATTGTAAACATGTGGACATGGATTTTGAAAATTCTAGAGAGAATTTTAAAAGCTTCAAGAGAATTTCAACAATTTTGAGAGGGATTTGAAAAGTTTCAATGGGAATGGGAAGAATTGGGACAAAAATTGGAAAATTTTTAAGGGACTTTGAAAAAATTTCGACTGGAATTTTAGCCATTTTTTGACGTGAAATTGTAAACATGTGGCCATGGATTTTGAAAATTCTAGAGAGAATTTTAAAAGCTTCAAGAGAATTTAAACAATTTTGAGAGGGATTTGAAAAGTTTCAATGGGAATGGGAAGAATTGGGACAAAAATTGGAAAATTCTTAAGGGACTTTGAAAAAATTTCAACTGGAATTTTAGCCATTTTTTGACGTGAAATTGTAAACATGTGGACATGGATTTTGAAAATTCTAGAGAGAATTTTAAAAGCTTCAACAGAATTTCAACAATTTTGAGAGGGATTTGAAAAGTTTCAATGGGAATGGGAAGAATTGGGACAAAAATTGGAAAATTTTTAAGGGACTTTGAAAAAATTTCAACTGGAATTTTAGCCATTTTTTGACGTGAAATTGTAAACATGTGGACATGGATTTTGAAAATTCTAGAGAGAATTTTAAAAGCTTCAACAGAATTTCAACAATTTTGAGAGGGATTTGAAAAGTTTCAATGGGAATGGGAAGAATTGGGACAAAAATTGGAAAATTTTTAAGGGACTTTGAAAAAATTTCAACTGGAATTTTAGCCATTTTTTTATGTGAAATTGTAAACATGTTGAAGTGGATTTTGAAAATTCTAGAGAGAATTTTAAAAGCTTCAAGAGAATTTCAACAATTTTGAGAGGGATTTGAAAAGTTTCAATGGGAATGGGAAGAATTGGGACAAAAATTGGAAAATTTTTAAGGGACTTTGAAAAAATTTCAACTGGAATTTTAGCCATTTTTTGACGTGAAATTGTAAACATGTGGCCATGGATTTTGAAAATTCTAGAGAGAATTTTAAAAGCTTCAAGAGAATTTAAACAATTTTGAGAGGGATTTGAAAAGTTTCAATGGGAATGGGAAGAATTGGGACAAAAATTGGAAAATTTTTAAGGGACTTTGAAAAAATTTCAACTGGAATTTTAGCAATTTTTTTATGTGAAATTGTAAATATGTGGACATGGATTTTGAAAATTCTAGAGAGAATTTTAAAAGCTTCAACAGAATTTCAACACTTTTGAGAGGGATTTGAAAAGTTTCAATGGGAATGGGAAGAATTGGGACAAAAATTGGAAAATTTTTAAGGGACTTTGAAAAAATTTCAACTGGAATTTTAGCCATTTTTTGACGTGAAATTGTAAACATGTGGACATGGATTTTGAAAATTCTAGAGAGAATTTTAAAAGCTTCAAGAGAATTTCAACAATTTTGAGAGGGATTTGAAAAGTTTCAATGGAAATGGGAAGAATTGGGACAAAAATTGGAAAATTTTTAAGGGACTTTGAAAAAATTTCAACTGGAATTTTAGCCATTTTTTGACGTGAAATTGTAAACATGTGGACATGGATTTTGAAAATTCTAGAGAGAATTTTAAAAGCTTCAAGAGAATTTAAACAATTTTGAGAGGGATTTGAAAAGTTTCAATGGGAATGGGAAGAATTGGGACAAAAATTGGAAAATTTTTAAGGGACTTTGAAAAAATTTCAACTGGAATTTTAGCAATTTTTTTACGTGAAATTGTAAACATGTGGCCATGGATTTTGAAAATTCTAGAGAGAATTTTAAAAGCTTCAAGAGAATTTCAACAATTTTGAGAGGGATTTGAAAAGTTTCAATGGGAATGGGAAGAATTGGGACAAAAATTGGAAAACTTTTAAGGGACTTTGAAAAAATTTCAACTGGAATTTTAGCCATTTTTTAATGTGAAATTGTAAATATGTGGACATGGATTTTGAAAATTCTAGAGAGAATTTTAAAAGCTTCAACAGAATTTCAACAATTTTGAGAGGGATTTGAAAAGTTTCAATGGGAATGGGAAGAATTGGGACAAAAATTGGAAAACTTTTAAGGGACTTTGAAAAAATTTCAACTGGAATTTTAGCCATTTTTTGACGTGAAATTGTAAACATGTGGACATGGATTTTGAAAATTCTAGAGAGAATTTTAAAAGCTTCAACAGAATTTCAACAATTTTGAGAGGGATTTGAAAAGTTTCAATGGGAATGGGAAGAATTGGGACAAAAATTGGAAAATTTTTAAGGGACTTTGAAAAAATTTCAACTGGAATTTTAGCCATTTTTTGACGTGAAATTGTAAACATGTGGACATGGATTTTGAAAATTCTAGAGAGAATTTTAAAAGCTTCAACAGAATTTCAACAATTTTGAGAGGGATTTGAAAAGTTTCAATGGGAATGGGAAGAATTGGGACAAAAATTGGAAAATTTTTAAGGGACTTTGAAAAAATTTCAACTGGAATTTTAGCCATTTTTTGACGTGAAATTGTAAACATGTGGCCATGGATTTTGAAAATTCTAGAGAGAATTTTAAAAGCTTCAAGAGAATTTCAACAATTTTGAGAGGGATTTGAAAAGTTTCAATGGGAATGGGAAGAATTGGGACAAAAATTGGAAAATTTTTAAGGGACTTTGAAAAAATTTCAACTGGAATTTTAGCCATTTTTTTACGTGAAATTGTAAACATGTGGACATGGATTTTGAAAATTCTAGAGAGAATTTTAAAAGCTTCAAGAGAATTTCAACAATTTTGAGAGGGATTTGAAAAGTTTCAATGGGAATGGGAAGAATTGGGACAAAAATTGGAAAACTTTTAAGGGACTTTGAAAAAATTTCAACTGGAATTTTAGCCATTTTTTGACGTGAAATTGTAAACATGTTGAAGTGGATTTTGAAAATTCTAGAGAGAATTTTAAAAGCTTCAAGAGAATTTCAACAATTTTGAGAGGGATTTGAAAAGTTTCAATGGGAATGGGAAGAATTGGGACAAAAATTGGAAAATTTTTAAGGGACTTTGAAAAAATTTCAACTGGAATTTTAGCCATTTTTTGACGTGAAATTGTAAACATGTGGACATGGATTTTGAAAATTCTAGAGAGAATTTTAAAAGCTTCAAGAGAATTTCAACAATTTTGAGAGGGATTTGAAAAGTTTCAATGGGAATGGGAAGAATTGGGACAAAAATTGGAAAATTTTTAAGGGACTTTGAAAAAATTTCAACTGGAATTTTAGCCATTTTTTGACGTGAAATTGTAAACATGTGGACATGGATTTTGAAAATTCTAGAGAGAATTTTAAAAGCTTCAACAGAATTTCAACAATTTTGAGAGGGATTTGAAAAGTTTCAATGGGAATGGGAAGAATTGGGACAAAAATTGGAAAATTTTAAAGGGACTTTGAAAAAATTTCAACTGGAATTTTAGCCATGTTTTGACGTGAAATTGTAAACATGTGGCCATGGATTTTGAAAATTCTAGAGAGAATTTTAAAAGCTTCAAGAGAATTTCAACAATTTTGAGAGGGATTTGAAAAGTTTCAATGGGAATGGGAAGAATTGGGACAAAAATTGGAAAATTTTTAAGGGACTTTGAAAAAATTTCAACTGGAATTTTAGCCATTTTTTGACGTGAAATTGTAAACATGTGGACATGGATTTTGAAAATTCTAGAGAGAATTTTAAAAGCTTCAAGAGAATTTAAACAATTTTGAGAGGGATTTGAAAAGTTTCAATGGGAATGGGAAGAATTGGGACAAAAATTGGAAAATTTTTAAGGGACTTTGAAAAAATTTCAACTGGAATTTTAGCCATTTTTTGACGTGAAATTGTAAACATGTGGACATGGATTTTGAAAATTCTAGAGAGAATTTTAAAAGCTTCAACAGAATTTCAACAATTTTGAGAGGGATTTGAAAAGTTTCAATGGGAATGGGAAGAATTGGGACAAAAATTGGAAAATTTTTAAGGGACTTTGAAAAAATTTCAACTGGAATTTTAGCCATTTTTTGACGTGAAATTGTAAACATGTGGACATGGATTTTGAAAATTCTAGAGAGAATTTTAAAAGCTTCAAGAGAATTTCAACAATTTTGAGAGGGATTTGAAAAGTTTCAATGGGAATGGGAAGAATTGGGACAAAAATTGGAAAATTTTGAAGGGACTTTGAAAAAATTTCAACTGGAATTTTAGCCATTTTTTGACGTGAAATTGTAAACATGTGGACATGGATTTTGAAAATTCTAGAGAGAATTTTAAAAGCTTCAAGAGAATTTCAACAATTTGGAGAGGGATTTGAAAAGTTTCAATGGGAATGGGAAGAATTGGGACAAAAATTGGAAAATTTTTAAGGGACTTTGAAAAAATTTCAACTGGAATTTTAGCGATTTTTTGACGTGAAATTGTAAACATGTGGCCATGGATTTTGAAAATTCTAGAGACAATTTGAAAAGCTTCAAGAGAATTTCAACAATTTTGAGAGGGATTTGAAAAGTTTCAATGGGAATGGGAAGAATTGGGACAAAAATTGGAAAATTTTTAAGGGACTTTGAAAAAATTTCCACTGGAATTTTAGCCATTTTTTGACGTGAAATTGTAAACATGTGGCCATGGATTTTGAAAATTCTAGAGAGAATTTTAAAAGCTTCAAGAGAATTTCAACAATTTTGAGAGGGATTTGAAAAGTTTCAATGGGAATGGGAAGAACTGGGACAAAAATTGGAAAATTTTTAAGGGACTTTGAAAAAATTTCAACTGGAATTTTAGCAATTTTTTTATGTGAAATTGTAAATATGTGGACATGGATTTTGAAAATTCTAGAGAGAATTTTAAAAGCTTCAAGAGAATTTCAACAATTTTGAGAGGGATTTGAAAAGTTTCAATGGGAATGGGAAGAATTGGGACAAAAATTGGAAAATTTTTAAGGGACTTTGAAAAAATTTCAACTGGAATTTTAGCCATTTTTTGACGTGAAATTGTAAACATGTGGCCATGGATTTTGAAAATTCTAGAGAGAATTTTAAAAGCTTCAAGAGAATTTCAACAATTTTGAGAGGGATTTGAAAAGTTTCAATGGGAATGGGAAGAATTGGGACAAAAATTGGAAAATTTTTAAGGGACTTTGAAAAAATTTCAACTGGAATTTTAGCCATTTTTTTATGTGAAATTGTAAACATGTTGAAGTGGATTTTGAAAATTCTAGAGAGAATTTTAAAAGCTTCAAGAGAATTTCAACAATTTTGAGAGGGATTTGAAAAGTTTCAATGGGAATGGGAAGAATTGGGACAAAAATTGGAAAATTTTTAAGGGACTTTGAAAAAATTTCAACTGGAATTTTAGCCATTTTTTGACGTGAAATTGTAAACATGTGGCCATGGATTTTGAAAATTCTAGAGAGAATTTTAAAAGCTTCAAGAGAATTTAAACAATTTTGAGAGGGATTTGAAAAGTTTCAATGGGAATGGGAAGAATTGGGACAAAAATTGGAAAATTTTTAAGGACTTTGAAAAAATTTCAACTGGAATTTTAGCAATTTTTTATGTGAAATTGTAAATATGTGGACATGGATTTTGAAAATTCTAGAGAGAATTTTAAAAGCTTCAACAGAATTTCAACACTTTTGAGAGGGATTTGAAAAGTTTCAATGGGAATGGGAAGAATTGGGACAAAAATTGGAAAATTTTTAAGGGACTTTGAAAAAATTTCAACTGGAATTTTAGCCATTTTTTGACGTGAAATTGTAAACATGTGGACATGGATTTTGAAAATTCTAGAGAGAATTTTAAAAGCTTCAACAGAATTTCAACAATTTTGAGAGGGATTTGAAAAGTTTCAATGGGAATGGGAAGAATTGGGACAAAAATTGGAAAATTTTTAAGGGACTTTGAAAAAATTTCAACTGGAATTTTAGCCATTTTTTATGTGAAATTGTAAACATGTGGACATGGATTTTGAAAATTCTAGAGAGAATTTTAAAAGCTTCAAGAGAATTTCAACAATTTTGAGAGGGATTTGAAAAGTTTCAATGGGAATGGGAAGAATTGGGACAAAAATTGGAAAATTTTTAAGGGACTTTGAAAAAATTTCAACTGGAATTTTAGCCATTTTTTTACGTGAAATTGTAAACATGTGGACATGGATTTTGAAAATTCTAGAGAGAATTTTAAAAGCTTCAAGAGAATTTCAACAATTTTGAGAGGGATTTGAAAAGTTTCAATGGGAATGGGAAGAATTGGGACAAAAATTGGAAAATTTTTAAGGGACTTTGAAAAAATTTCAGCTGGAATTTTAGCCATTTTTTGACGTGAAATTGTAAACATGTGGACATGGATTTTGAAAATTCTGGAGAGAATTTTAAAAGCTTCAAGAGAATTTCAACAATTTTGAGAGGGATTTGAAAAGTTTCAATGGGAATGGGAAGAATTGGGACAAAAATTGGAAAATTTTTAAGGGACTTTGAAAAAATTTCAACTGGAATTTTAGCCATTTTTTGACGTGAAATTGTAAACATGTGGACATGGATTTTGAAAATTCTAGAGAGAATTTTAAAAGCTTCAAGAGAATTTCAACAATTTTGAGAGGGATTTGAAAAGTTTCAATGGGAATGGGAAGAATTGGGACAAAAATTGGAAAATTTTTAAGGGACTTTGAAAAAATTTCAACTGGAATTTTAGCCATTTTTTGACGTGAAATTGTAAACATGTGGACATGGATTTTGAAAATTCTAGAGAGAATTTTAAAAGCTTCAAGAGAATTTCAACAATTTTGAGAGGGATTTGAAAAGTTTCAATGGGAATGGGAAGAATTGGGACAAAAATTGGAAAATTTTTAAGGGACTTTGAAAAAATTTCAACTGGAATTTTAGCCATTTTTTGACGT
>NW_028115402.1:0-29745 GCF_964273445.1 Streptopelia decaocto | reverse complement strand
ATTGAAACTTTTCAAATCCCTCTCAAAATTGTTGAAATTCTCTTGAAGCTTTTAAAATTCTCTCTAGAATTTTCAAAATCCATGGCCACATGTTTACAATTTCACGTCAAAAAATGGCTAAAATTCCAGTTGAAATTTTTTCAAAGTCCCTTAAAAATTTTCCAATTTTTGTCCCAATTCTTCCCATTCCCATTGAAACTTTTCAAATCCCTCTCAAAATTGTTGAAATTCTCTTGAAGCTTTTAAAATTCTCTCTAGAATTTTCAAAATCCATGTCCACATGTTTACAATTTCACGTCAAAAAATTGCTAAAATTCCAGTTGAAATTTTTTCAAAGTCCCTTAAAATTTTCCAATTTTTGTCCCAATTCTTCCCATTCCCATTGAAACTTTTCAAATCCCTCTCAAAATGGTTGAAATTCTCTTGAAGCTTTTAAAATTCTCTCTAGAATTTTCAAAATCCATGTCCACATGTTTACAATTTCACGTCAAAAAATGGCTAAAATTCCAGTTGAAATTTTTTCCAAGTCCCTTAAAAATTTTCCAATTTTTGTCCCAATTCTTCCCATTCCCATTGAAACTTTTCAAATCCCTCTCAAAATTGTTGAAATTCTGTTGAAGCTTTTAAAATTCTCTCTAGAATTTTCAAAATCCATGGCCACATGTTTACAATTTCACATAAAAAAATTGCTAAAATTCCAGTTGAAACTTTTTCAAAGTCCCTTAAAAATTTTCCAATTTTTGTCCCAATTCTTCCCATTCCCATTGAAACTTTTCAAATCCCTCTCAAAACTGTTGAAATCCTATTGAAAGTTTGAAACTTCTCTCTAGAATTTTCAAAATCCACTTCAAAATGTTTACAATTTCACGTCAAAATTGCTAAAATTCCAGTTGATATTTTTTCAAAGTCCCTTAAAAATTTTCCAGTTTTTGTCCCAATTCTTCCCATTCCCATTGAAACTTTTCAAATCCCTCTCAAAATTGTTGAAATTCTGTTGAAGCTTTTAAAATTCTCTCTAAAATTTTCAAAATCCATGGCCACATGTTTACAATTTCACGTCAAAAAATGGCTAAAATTCCAGTTGAAATTTTTTCAAAGTCCCTTAAAAATTTTCCAATTTTTGTCCCAATTCTTCCCATTCCCATTGAAACTTTTCAAATCCCTCTCAAAATTGTTGAAATTCTCTTGAAAGTTTGAAACTTCTCTCTAGAATTTTCAAAATCCACTTCAACATGTTTACAATTTCACGTCAAAATTGCTAAAATTCCAGTTGAAATTTTTTCAAAGTCCCTTAAAAATTTTCCAATTTTCGTCCCAATTCTTCCCATTCCCACTGAAACTTTTCAAATCCCTCTCAAAACTGTTGAAATTCTGTTGAAGCTTTTAAAATTCTCTCTAGAATTTTCAAAATCCATGGCCACATGTTTACAATTTCACGTCAAAATTGCTAAAATTCCAGTTGAAATTTTTTCAAAGTCCCTTAAAAATTTTCCAATTTTTGTCCCAATTCTTCCCATTCCCATTGAAACTTTTCAAATCCCTCTCAAAATTGTTGAAATTCTCTTGAAGCTTTTAAAATTCTCTCTAGAATTTTCAAAATCCATGGCCACATGTTTACAATTTCACGTCAAAATTGCGAAAATTCCAGTTGAAATTTTTTCAAAGTCCCTTAAAAATTTTCCAATTTTTGTCCCAATTCTTCCCATTCCCATTGAAACTTTTCAAATCCCTCTCAAAATTGTTGAAATTCTGTTGAAGCTTTTAAAATTCTCTCTAGAATTTTCAAAATCCATGGCCACATGTTTACAATTTCACATAAAAAATGGCTAAAATTCCAGTTGAAATTTTTTCAAAGTCCCTTAAAAATTTTCCAATTTTTGTCCCAATTCTTCCCATTCCCATTGAAACTTTTCAAATCCCTCTCAAAATTGTTGAAATCCTATTGAAAGTTTGAAACTTCTCTCTAGAATTTTCAAAATCCACGTCAACATGTTTACAATTTCACGTCAAAATTGCTAAAATTCCAGTTGAAATTTTTTCAAAGTCCCTTAAAAATTTTCCAATTTTTGTCCCAATTCTTCCCATTCCCATTGAAACTTTTCAAATCCCTCTCAAAATTGTTGAAATTCTCTTGAAGCTTTTAAAATTCTCTCTAGAATTTTCAAAATCCATGGCCACATGTTTACAATTTCACGTCAAAAAATGGCTAAAATTCCAGTTGAAATTTTTTCAAAGTCCCTTCAAAATTTTCCAATTTTTGTCCCAATTCTTCCCATTCCCATTGAAACTTTTCAAATCCCTCTCAAAATTGTTGAAATTCTCTTGAAGCTTTTAAAATTCTCTCTAGAATTTTCAAAATCCATGTCCACATGTTTACAATTTCACGTCAAAAAATGGCTAAAATTCCAGTTGAAATTTTTTCAAAGTCCCTTAAAAATTTTCCAATTTTCGTCCCAATTCTTCCCATTCCCATTGAAACTTTTCAAATCCCTCTCCAAATTGTTGAAATTCTCTTGAAGCTTTTAAAATTCTCTCTAGAATTTTCAAAATCCATGTCCACATGTTTACAATTTCACGTCAAAAAATGGCTAAAATTCCAGTTGAAATTTTTTCAAAGTCCCTTAAAAATTTTCCAATTTTTGTCCCAATTCTTCCCATTCCCATTGAAACTTTTCAAATCCCTCTCAAAATTGTTGAAATTCTCTTGAAGCTTTTAAAATTCTCTCTAGAATTTTCAAAATCCATGTCCACATGTTTACAATTTCACGTCAAAAAATGGCTAAAATTCCAGTTGAAATTTTTTCAAAGTCCCTTAAAAATTTTCCAATTTTCGTCCCAATTCTTCCCATTCCCATTGAAACTTTTCAAATCCCTCTCCAAATTGTTGAAATTCTGTTGAAGCTTTTAAAATTCTCTCTAGAATTTTCAAAATCCATGGCCACATGTTTACAATTTCACGTCAAAAAATTGCTAAAATTCCAGTTGAAATTTTTTCAAAGTCCCTTAAAAATTTTCCAATTTTTGTCCCAATTCCTCCCATTCCCATTGAAACTTTTCAAATCCCTCTCAAAATGGTTGAAATTCTGTTGAAGCTTTTAAAATTCTCTCTAGAATTTTCAAAATCCATGTCCACATGTTTACAATTTCACGTCAAAAAATGGCTAAAATTCCAGTTGAAATTTTTTCAAAGTCCCTTAAAAATTTTCCAATTTTTGTCCCAATTCTTCCCATTCCCATTGAAACTTTTCAAATCCCTCTCCAAATTGTTGAAATTCTCTTGAAGCTTTTAAAATTCTCTCTAGAATTTTCAAAATCAATGTCCACATATTTACAATTTCACGTCAAAAAATGGCTAAAATTCCAGTTGAAATTTTTTCAAAGTCCCTTAAAAATTTTCCAATTTCTGTAACAATTCTTCCCATTCCCATTGAAACTTTTCAAATCCCTCTCAAAATTGTTGAAATTCTCTTGAAGCTTTTAAAATTCTCTCTAGAATTTTCAAAATCCATGGCCACATGTTTACAATTTCACGTCAAAAAATGGCTAAAATTCCAGTTGAAATTTTTCCAAAGTCCCTTAAAAATTTTCCAATTTTTGTCCCAATTCCTCCCATTCCCATTGAAACTTTTCAAATCCCTCTCAAAATGGTTGAAATTCTGTTGAAGCTTTTAAAATTCTCTCTAGAATTTTCAAAATCCATGGCCACATGTTTACAATTTCACGTCAAAAAATGGCTAAAATTCCAGTTGAAATTTTTTCAAAGTCCCTTAAAAATTTTCCAATTTTTGTCCCAATTCTTCCCATTCCCATTGAAACTTTTCAAATCCCTCTCAAAACTGTTGAAATCCTATTGAAAGTTTGAAACTTCTCTCTAGAATTTTCAAAATCCACTTCAAAATGTTTACAATTTCACGTCAAAATTGCTAAAATTCCAGTTGAAATTTTTTCAAAGTCCCTTAAAAATTTTCCAGTTTTTGTCCCAATTCTTCCCATTCCCATTGAAACTTTTCAAATCCCTCTCAAAATTGTTGAAATTCTGTTGAAGCTTTTAAAATTCTCTCTAAAATTTTCAAAATCCATGGCCACATGTTTACAATTTCACGTCAAAATTGCGAAAATTCCAGTTGAAATTTTTTCAATGTCCCTTAACAATTTTCCAATTTTTGTCCCAATTCTTCCCATTCCCATTGAAACTTTTCAAATCCCTCTCAAAATTGTTGAAATTCTGTTGAAGCTTTTAAAATTCTCTCTAGAATTTTCAAAATCCATGGCCACATCTTTACAATTTCACATAAAAAATGGCTAAAATTCCAGTTGAAATTTTTTCAAAGTCCCTTAAAAATTTTCCAATTTTTGTCCCAATTCTTCCCATTCCCATTGAAACATTTCAAATCCCTCTCAAAATTGTTGAAATTCTCTTGAAGCTTTTAAAATTCTCTCTAGAATTTTCAAAATCCATGTCCACATGTTTACAATTTCACGTCAAAAAATTGCTAAAATTCCAGTTGAAATTTTTTCAAAGTCCCTTAAAAATTTTCCAATTTTTGTCCCAATTCTTCCCATTCCCATTGAAACTTTTCAAATCCCTCTCCAAATTGTTGAAATTCTCTTGAAGCTTTTAAAATACTCTCTAGAATTTTCAAAATCCATGTCCACATGTTTACACTTTCACGTCAAAAAATGGCTAAAATTCCAGTTGAAATTTTTTCAAAGTCCCTTAAAAATTTTCCAGTTTTTGTCCCAATTCTTCCCATTCCCATTGAAACTTTTCAAATCCCTCTCAAAATTGTTGAAATTCTGTTGAAGCTTTTAAAATTCTCTCTAGAATTTTCAAAATCCATGGCCACATGTTTACAATTTCACGTCAAAAAATGGCTAAAATTCCAGTTGAAATTTTTTCAAAGTCCCTTAAAAATTTTCCAATTTTTGTCCCAATTCCTCCCATTCCCATTGAAACTTTTCAAATCCCTCTCAAAATGGTTGAAATTCTGTTGAAGCTTTTAAAATTCTCTCTAGAATTTTCAAAATCCATGTCCACATGTTTACAATTTCAGGTCAAAAAATGGCTAAAATTCCAGTTGAAATTTTTTCAAAGTCCCTTAAAAATTTTCCAATTTTTGTCCCAATTCTTCCCATTCCCATTGAAACTTTTCAAATCCCTCTCAAAACTGTTGAAATCCTATTGAAAGTTTGAAACTTCTCTCTAGAATTTTCAAAATCCACTTCAAAATGTTTACAATTTCACGTCAAAATTGCTAAAATTCCAGTTGAAATTTTTTCAAAGTCCCTTAAAAATTTTCCAGTTTTTGTCCCAATTCTTCCCATTCCCATTGAAACTTTTCAAATCCCTCTCAAAATTGTTGAAATTCTGTTGAAGCTTTTAAAATTCTCTCTAAAATTTTCAAAATCCATGGCCACATGTTTACAATTTCACGTCAAAAAATGGCTAAAATTCCAGTTGAAATTTTTTCAATGTCCCTTAAAAATTTTCCAATTTTTGTCCCAATTCTTCCCATTCCCATTGAAACTTTTCAAATCCCTCTCAAAATTGTGGAAATTCTGTTGAAGCTTTTAAAATTCTCTCTAGAATTTTCAAAATCCATGGCCACATCTTTACAATTTCACGTCAAAATGGCTAAAATTCCAGTTGAAATTTTTTCAAAGTCCCTTAAAAATTTTCCAATTTTTGTCCCAATTCTTCCCATTCCCATTGAAACTTTTCAAATCCCTCTCCAAATTGTTGAAATTCTCTTGAAGCTTTTAAAATTCTCTCTAGAATTTTCAAAATCCATGTCCACATGTTTACAATTTCACGTCAAAAAATTGCTAAAATTCCAGTTGAAATTTTTTCAAAGTCCCTTAAAAATTTTCCAATTTTCGTCCCAAATCTTCCCATTCCCATTGAAACTTTTCAAATCCCTCTCAAAACTGTTGAAATCCTATTGAAAGTTTGAAACTTCTCTCTAGAATTTTCAAAATCCATGGCCACATCTTTACAATTTCACATAAAAAATGGCTAAAATTCCAGTTGAAATTTTTTCAAAGTCCCTTAAAAATTTTCCAATTTTTGTCCCAATTCTTCCCATTCCCATTGAAACTTTTCAAATCCCTCTCCAAATTGTTGAAATTCTCTTGAAGCTTTTAAAATTCTCTCTAGAATTTTCAAAATCCATGTCCACTTGTTTACAATTTCACGTCAAAAAATGGCTAAAATTCCAGTTGAAATTTTTTCAAAGTCCCTTAAAAATTTTCCAATTTTTGTCCCAATTCTTCCCATTCCCATTGAAACTTTTCAAATCCCTCTCAAAAGTGTTGAAATTCTATTGAAGCTTTTAAAATTCTCTCTAGAATTTTCAAAATCCATGTCCACATGTTTACAATTTCACGTCAAAAAATGGCTAAAATTCCAGTTGAAATTTTTTCGAAGTCCCTTAAAAATTTTCCAATTTTTGTCCCAATTCTTCCCATTCCCATTGAAACTTTTCAAATCCCTCTCAAAATTGTTGAAATTCTCTTGAAGCTTTTAAAATTCTCTCTAGAATTTTCAAAATCCATGTCCACATGTTTACAATTTCACATCAAAATTGCGAAAATTCCAGTTGAAATTTTTTCAAAGTCCCTTAAAAATTTTCCAATTTTTCTCCCAATTCTTCCCATTCCCATTGAAACTTTTCAAATCCCTCTCAAAATTGTTGAAATTCTGTTGAAGCTTTTAAAATTCTCTCTAGAATTTTCAAAATCCATGTCCACATGTTTACAATTTCACGTCAAAAAATGGCTAAAATTCCAGTTGAAATTTTTTCAAAGTCCCTTAACAATTTTCCAATTTTTGTCCCAATTCTTCCCATTCCCATTGAAACTTTTCAAATCCCTCTCAAAATTGTTGAAATTCTCTTGAAGCTTTTAAAATTCTCTCTAGAATTTTCAAAATCCATGTCCACATGTTTACAATTTCACGTCAAAATGGCTAAAATTCCAGTTGAAATTTTTTCAAAGTCCCTTAAAAATTTTCCAATTTTCGTCCCAATTCTTCCCATTCCCATTGAAACTTTTCAAATCCCTCTCAAAACTGTTGAAATTCTCTTGAAGCTTTTAAAATTCTCTCTAGAATTTTCAAAATCCATGTCCACATGTTTACAATTTCACGTCAAAAAATGGCTAAAATTCCAGTTCAAATTTTTTCAAAGTCCCTGAAAAATTTTCCAATTTTTGTCCCAATTCTTCCCATTCCCATTGAAACTTTTGAAATCCCTCTCAAAACTGTTGAAATCCTGTTGAAAGTTTGAAACTTCTCTCTAGAATTTTCAAAATCCACTTCAACATGTCTACATTTTCACGTCAAAATTGCTAAAATTCCAGTTGAAATTTTTTCAAAGTCCCTTAAAAATTTTCCAATTTTTGTCCCAATTCTTCCCATTCCCATTGAAACTTTTCAAATCCCTCTCAAAATTGTTGAAATTCTGTTGAAGCTTTTAAAATTCTCTCTAGAATTTTCAAAATCCATGTCCACATGTTTACAATTTCACGTCAAAAAATGGCTAAAATTCCAGTTGAAATTTTTTCAAAGTCCCTTAAAAATTTTCCAATTTTTGTCCCAATTCTTCCCATTCCCATTGAAACTTTTCAAATCCCTCTCCAAATTGTTGAAATTCTCTTGAAGCTTTTAAAATTCTCTCTAGAATTTTCAAAATCCATGTCCACATGTTTACAATTTCACGTCAAAAAATTGCTAAAATTCCAGTTGAAATTTTTTCAAAGTCCCTTAAAAATTTTCCAATTTCTGTCCCAATTCTTCCCATTCCCATTGAAACTTTTCAAATCCCTCTCAAAACTGTTGAAATCCTATTGAAAGTTTGAAACTTCTCTCTAGAATTTTCAAAATCCATGTCCACATGTTTACAATTTCACGTCAAAATTGCTAAAATTCCAGTTGAAATTTTTTCAAAGTCCCTTAAAAATTTTCCAATTTTTGTCCCAATTCTTCCCATTCCCATTGAAACTTTTCAAATCCCTCTCAAAATGGTTGAAATTCTGTTGAAGCTTTTAAAATTCTCTCTAGAATTTTCAAAATCCATGTCCACTTGTTTACAATTTCACGTCAAAAAATGGCTAAAATTCCAGTTGAAATTTTTTCAAAGTCCCTTAAAAATTTTCCAATTTTTGTCCCAATTCTTCCCATTCCCATTGAAACTTTTCAAATCCCTCTCAAAAGTGTTGAAATTCTGTTGAAGCTTTTCTAATTCTCTCTAGAATTTTCAAAATCCATGTCCACATGTTTACAATTTCACGTCAAAAAATGGCTAAAATTCCAGTTGAAATTTTTTCAAAGTCCCTGAAAAATTTTCCAATTTTTGTCCCAATTCTTCCCATTCCCATTGAAACTTTTCAAATCCCTCTCAAAATTGTTGAAATTCTCTTGAAGCTTTTAAAATTCTCTCTAGAATTTTCAAAATCCATGTCCACATGTTTACAATTTCACGTCAAAATTGCGAAAATTCCAGTTGAAATTTTTTCAAAGTCCCTTAAAAATTTTCCAATTTTTGTCCCAATTCTTCCCATTACCATTGAAACTTTTCAAATCCCTCTCAAAATTGTTGAAATTCTGTTGAAGCTTTTCTAATTCTCTCTAGAATTTTCAAAATCCATGTCCACATGTTTACAATTTCACGTAAAAAAATGGCTAAAATTCCAGTTGAAATTTTTTCAAAGTCCCTTAAAAATTTTCCAATTTTTGTCCCAATTCTTCCCATTCCCATTGAAACTTTTCAAATCCCTCTCCAAATTGTTGAAATTCTCTTGAAGCTTTTAAAATTCTCTCTAGAATTTTCAAAATCCATGTCCACATGTTTACAATTTCACGTCAAAAAATTGCTAAAATTCCAGTTGAAATTTTTTCAAAGTCCCTTAAAAATTTTCCAATTTTCGTCCCAAATCTTCCCATTCCCATTGAAACTTTTCAAATCCCTCTCAAAACTGTTGAAATCCTATTGAAAGTTTGAAACTTCTCTCTAGAATTTTCAAAATCCATGTCCACATGTTTACAATTTCACATAAAAAATGGCTAAAATTCCAGTTGAAATTTTTTCAAAGTCCCTTAAAAATTTTCCAATTTTTGTCCCAATTCTTCCCATTCCCATTGAAACTTTTCAAATCCCTCTCAAAATGGTTGAAATTCTGTTGAAGCTTTTAAAATTCTCTCTAGAATTTTCAAAATCCATGTCCACTTGTTTACAATTTCACGTCAAAAAATGGCTAAAATTCCAGTTGAAATTTTTTCAAAGTCCCTTAAAAATTTTCCAATTTTTGTCCCAATTCTTCCCATTCCCATTGAAACTTTTCAAATCCCTCTCAAAATTGTGGAAATTCTGTTGAAGCTTTTAAAATTCTCTCTAGAATTTTCAAAATCCATGGCCACATCTTTACAATTTCACGTCAAAATGGCTAAAATTCCAGTTGAAATTTTTTCAAAGTCCCTTAAAAATTTTCCAATTTTTGTCCCAATTCTTCCCATTCCCATTGAAACTTTTCAAATCCCTCTCCAAATTGTTGAAATTCTCTTGAAGCTTTTAAAATTCTCTCTAGAATTTTCAAAATCCATGTCCACATGTTTACAATTTCACGTCAAAAAATTGCTAAAATTCCAGTTGAAATTTTTTCAAAGTCCCTTAAAAATTTTCCAATTTTCGTCCCAAATCTTCCCATTCCCATTGAAACTTTTCAAATCCCTCTCAAAACTGTTGAAATCCTATTGAAAGTTTGAAACTTCTCTCTAGAATTTTCAAAATCCATGGCCACATCTTTACAATTTCACATAAAAAATGGCTAAAATTCCAGTTGAAATTTTTTCAAAGTCCCTTAAAAATTTTCCAATTTTTGTCCCAATTCTTCCCATTCCCATTGAAACTTTTCAAATCCCTCTCCAAATTGTTGAAATTCTCTTGAAGCTTTTAAAATTCTCTCTAGAATTTTCAAAATCCATGTCCACTTGTTTACAATTTCACGTCAAAAAATGGCTAAAATTCCAGTTGAAATTTTTTCAAAGTCCCTTAAAAATTTTCCAATTTTTGTCCCAATTCTTCCCATTCCCATTGAAACTTTTCAAATCCCTCTCAAAAGTGTTGAAATTCTATTGAAGCTTTTAAAATTCTCTCTAGAATTTTCAAAATCCATGTCCACATGTTTACAATTTCACGTCAAAAAATGGCTAAAATTCCAGTTGAAATTTTTTCGAAGTCCCTTAAAAATTTTCCAATTTTTGTCCCAATTCTTCCCATTCCCATTGAAACTTTTCAAATCCCTCTCAAAATTGTTGAAATTCTCTTGAAGCTTTTAAAATTCTCTCTAGAATTTTCAAAATCCATGTCCACATGTTTACAATTTCACATCAAAATTGCGAAAATTCCAGTTGAAATTTTTTCAAAGTCCCTTAAAAATTTTCCAATTTTTGTCCCAATTCTTCCCATTCCCATTGAAACTTTTCAAATCCCTCTCAAAATTGTTGAAATTCTGTTGAAGCTTTTAAAATTCTCTCTAGAATTTTTCAAAATCCATGTCCACATGTTTACAATTTCACGTCAAAAAATGGCTAAAATTCCAGTTGAAATTTTTTCAAAGTCCCTTAACAATTTTCCAATTTTTGTCCCAATTCTTCCCATTCCCATTGAAACTTTTCAAATCCCTCTCAAAATTGTTGAAATTCTCTTGAAGCTTTTAAAAATTCTCTCTAGAATTTTCAAAATCCATGTCCACATGTTTACAATTTCACGTCAAAATGGCTAAAATTCCAGTTGAAATTTTTTCAAAGTCCCTTAAAAATTTTCCAATTTTCGTCCCAATTCTTCCCATTCCCATTGAAACTTTTCAAATCCCTCTCAAAACTGTTGAAATTCTCTTGAAGCTTTTAAAATTCTCTCTAGAATTTTCAAAATCCATGTCCACATGTTTACAATTTCACGTCAAAAAATGGCTAAAATTCCAGTTCAAATTTTTTCAAAGTCCCTGAAAAATTTTCCAATTTTTGTCCCAATTCTTCCCATTCCCATTGAAACTTTTGAAATCCCTCTCAAAACTGTTGAAATCCTGTTGAAAGTTTGAAACTTCTCTCTAGAATTTTCAAAATCCACTTCAACATGTCTACATTTTCACGTCAAAATTGCTAAAATTCCAGTTGAAATTTTTTCAAAGTCCCTTAAAAATTTTCCAATTTTTTGTCCCAATTCTTCCCATTCCCATTGAAACTTTTCAAATCCCTCTCAAAATTGTTGAAATTCTGTTGAAGCTTTTAAAATTCTCTCTAGAATTTTCAAAATCCATGTCCACATGTTTACAATTTCACGTCAAAAAATGGCTAAAATTCCAGTTGAAATTTTTTCAAAGTCCCTTAAAAATTTTCCAATTTTTGTCCCAATTCTTCCCATTCCCATTGAAACTTTTCAAATCCCTCTCCAAATTGTTGAAATTCTCTTGAAGCTTTTAAAATTCTCTCTAGAATTTTCAAAATCCATGTCCACATGTTTACAATTTCACGTCAAAAAATTGCTAAAATTCCAGTTGAAATTTTTTCAAAGTCCCTTAAAAATTTTCCAATTTCTGTCCCAATTCTTCCCATTCCCATTGAAACTTTTCAAATCCCTCTCAAAACTGTTGAAATCCTATTGAAAGTTTGAAACTTCTCTCTAGAATTTTCAAAATCCATGTCCACATGTTTACAATTTCACGTCAAAATTGCTAAAATTCCCAGTTGAAATTTTTTCAAAGTCCCTTAAAAATTTTCCAATTTTTGTCCCAATTCTTCCCATTCCCATTGAAACTTTTCAAATCCCTCTCAAAATGGTTGAAATTCTGTTGAAGCTTTTAAAATTCTCTCTAGAATTTTCAAAATCCATGTCCACTTGTTTACAATTTCACGTCAAAAAATGGCTAAAATTCCAGTTGAAATTTTTTCAAAGTCCCTTAAAAATTTTCCAATTTTTGTCCCAATTCTTCCCATTCCCATTGAAACTTTTCAAATCCCTCTCAAAAGTGTTGAAATTCTGTTGAAGCTTTTCTAATTCTCTCTAGAATTTTCAAAATCCATGTCCACATGTTTACAATTTCACGTCAAAAAATGGCTAAAATTCCAGTTGAAATTTTTTCAAAGTCCCTGAAAAATTTTCCAATTTTTGTCCCAATTCTTCCCATTCCCATTGAAACTTTTCAAATCCCTCTCAAAATTGTTGAAATTCTCTTGAAGCTTTTAAAATTCTCTCTAGAATTTTCAAAATCCATGTCCACATGTTTACAATTTCACGTCAAAATTGCGAAAATTCCAGTTGAAATTTTTTCAAAGTCCCTTAAAAATTTTCCAATTTTTGTCCCAATTCTTCCCATTACCATTGAAACTTTTCAAATCCCTCTCAAAATTGTTGAAATTCTGTTGAAGCTTTTCTAATTCTCTCTAGAATTTTCAAAATCCATGTCCACATGTTTACAATTTCACGTAAAAAAATGGCTAAAATTCCAGTTGAAATTTTTTCAAAGTCCCTTAAAATTTTCCAATTTTTGTCCCAATTCTTCCCATTCCCATTGAAACTTTTCAAATCCCTCTCCAAATTGTTGAAATTCTCTTGAAGCTTTTAAAATTCTCTCTAGAATTTTCAAAATCCATGTCCACATGTTTACAATTTCACGTCAAAAATTGCTAAAATTCCAGTTGAAATTTTTTCAAAGTCCCTTAAAAATTTTCCAATTTTCGTCCCAAATCTTCCCATTCCCATTGAAACTTTTCAAATCCCTCTCAAAACTGTTGAAATCCTATTGAAAGTTTGAAACTTCTCTCTAGAATTTTCAAAATCCATGTCCACATGTTTACAATTTCACATAAAAAATGGCTAAAATTCCAGTTGAAATTTTTCAAAGTCCCTTAAAAATTTTCCAATTTTTGTCCCAATTCTTCCCATTCCCATTGAAACTTTTCAAATCCCTCTCAAAATGGTTGAAATTCTGTTGAAGCTTTTAAAATTCTCTCTAGAATTTTCAAAATCCATGTCCACTTGTTTACAATTTCACGTCAAAAAATGGCTAAAATTCCAGTTGAAATTTTTTCAAAGTCCCTTAAAAATTTTCCAATTTTTGTCCCAATTCTTCCCATTCCCATTGAAACTTTTCAAATCCCTCTCAAAAGTGTTGAAATTCTATTGAAGCTTTTAAAATTCTCTCTAGAATTTTCAAAATCCATGTCCACATGTTTACAATTTCACGTCAAAAAATGGCTAAAATTCCAGTTGAAATTTTTTCCAAGTCCCTTAAAAATTTTCCAATTTTTGTCCCAATTCTTCCCATTCCCATTGAAACTTTTCAAATCCCTCTCAAAATTGTTGAAATTCTCTTGAAGCTTTTAAAATTCTCTCTAGAATTTTCAAAATCCATGTCCACATGTTTACCAATTTCACGTCAAAATTGCGAAAATTCCAGTTGAAATTTTTTCAAAGTCCCTTAAAAATTTTCCAATTTTTCTCCCAATTCTTCCCATTCCCATTGAAACTTTTCAAATCCCTCTCAAAATTGTTGAAATTCTGTTGAAGCTTTTAAAATTCTCTCTAGAATTTTCAAAATCCATGTCCACATGTTTACAATTTCACGTCAAAAAATGGCTAAAATTCCAGTTGAAATTTTTTCAAAGTCCCTTAACAATTATTCCAATTTTTGTCCCAATTCTTCCCATTCCCATTGAAACTTTTCAAATCCCTCTCAAAATTGTTGAAATTCTCTTGAAGCTTTTAAAATTCTCTCTAGAATTTTCAAAATCCATGTCCACATGTTTACAATTTCACGTCAAAATGGCTAAAATTCCAGTTGAAATTTTTTCAAAGTCCCTTAAAAATTTTCCAATTTTCGTCCCAATTCTTCCCATTCCCATTGAAACTTTTCAAATCCCTCTCAAAACTGTTGAAATTCTCTTGAAGCTTTTAAAATTCTCTCTAGAATTTTCAAAATCCATGTCCACATGTTTACAATTTCACGTAAAAAAATGGCTAAAATTCCAGTTGAAATTTTTCAAAGTCCCTGAAAAATTTTCCAATTTTTGTCCCAATTCTTCCCATTCCCATTGAAACTTTTGAAATCCCTCTCAAAACTGTTGAAATCCTGTTGAAAGTTTGAAACTTCTCTCTAGAATTTTCAAAATCCACTTCAACATGTCTACATTTTCACGTCAAAATTGCTAAAATTCCAGTTGAAATTTTTTCAAAGTCCCTTAAAAATTTTCCAATTTTTTGTCCCAATTCTTCCCATTCCCATTGAAACTTTTCAAATCCCTCTCAAAATTGTTGAAATTCTGTTGAAGCTTTTAAAATTCTCTCTAGAATTTTCAAAATCCATGTCCACATGTTTACAATTTCACGTCAAAAAATGGCTAAAATTCCAGTTGAAATTTTTTCAAAGTCCCTTAAAAATTTTCCAATTTTTGTCCCAATTCTTCCCATTCCCATTGAAACTTTTCAAATCCCTCTCCAAATTGTTGAAATTCTCTTGAAGCTTTTAAAATTCTCTCTAGAATTTTCAAAATCCATGTCCACATGTTTACAATTTCACGTCAAAAAATTGCTAAAATTCCAGTTGAAATTTTTTCAAAGTCCCTTAAAAATTTTCCAATTTTTGTCCCAATTCTTCCCATTCCCATTGAAACTTTTCAAATCCCTCTCAAAATTGTTGAAATTCTCTTGAAGCTTTTAAAATTCTCTCTAGAATTTTCAAAATCCATGTCCACATGTTTACAATTTCACGTCAAAAAATGGCTAAAATTCCAGTTGAAATTTTTTCAAAGTCCCTTAAAAATTTTCCAATTTCTGTCCCAATTCTTCCCATTCCCATTGAAACTTTTCAAATCCCTCTCAAAACTGTGAAATCCTATTGAAAGTTTGAAACTTCTCTCTAGAATTTTCAAAATCCACGTCAACATGTTTACAATTTCACGTCAAAATTGCTAAAATTCCAGTTGAAATTTTTTCAAAGTTCCTTAAAAATTTTCCAATTTTTGTCCCAATTCTTCCCATTCCCATTGAAACTTTTCAAATCCCTCTCAAAATGGTTGAAATTCTGTTGAAGCTTTTAAAATTCTCTCTAGAATTTTCAAAATCCATGTCCACTTGTTTACAATTTCACGTCAAAAATGGCTAAAATTCCAGTTGAAATTTTTTCAAAGTCCCTTAACAATTTTCCAATTTTTGTCCCAATTCTTCCCATTCCCATTGAAACTTTTCAAAATCCCTCTCAAAGTGTTGAAATTCTATTGAAGCTTTTAAAATTCTCTCTAGAATTTTCAAAATCCATGTCCACATGTTTACAATTTCACGTCAAAAAATGGCTAAAATTCCAGTTGAAATTTTTTCAAAGTCCCTTAAAAATTTTCCATTTTTGTCCCAATTTCTTCCCATTCCCATTGAAACTTTTCAAATCCCTCTCAAAATTGTTGAAATTCTGTTGAAGCTTTTAAAATTCTCTCTAGAATTTTCAAAATCCATGTCCACATGTTTACAATTTCACGTAAAAAAATGGCTAAAATTCCAGTTGAAATTTTTTCAAAGTCCCTTAAAAATTTTCCAATTTTTGTCCCAATTCTTCCCATTCCCATTGAAACTTTTCAAATCCCTCTCAAAATTGTTGAAATTCTCTTGAAGCTTTTAAAATTCTCTCTAGAATTTTCAAATCCATGTCCACATGTTTACAATTTCACGTCAAAATTGCGAAAATTCCAGTTGAAATTTTTTCAAAGTCCCTTAAAATTTTCCAATTTTTGTCCCAATTCTTCCCATTCCCATTGAAACTTTTCAAATCCCTCTCAAAATTGTTGAAATTCTCTTGAAGCTTTTAAAATTCTCTCTAGAATTTTCAAAATCCATGGCCACATGTTGACAATTTCACATAAAAAAATTGCTAAAATTCCAGTTGAAATTTTTTCAAAGTCCCTTAAAAATTTTCCAAATTTTGTCCCCAATTCTTCCATTCCCATTGAAACTTTTCAAATCCCTCTCAAAACTGTTGAAATCCTATTGAAAGTTTGAAACTTCTCTCTAGAATTTTCAAAATCCACGTCAACATGTTTACAATTTCACGTCAAATTGCGAAAATTCCAGTTGAAATTTTTTCAAAGTCCCTTAAAATTTTCCAATTTTTGTCCCAATTCTTCCCATTCCCATTGAAACTTTTCAAATCCCTCTCAAAATGGTTGAAATTCTGTTGAAGCTTTTAAAATTCTCTCTAGAATTTTCAAAATCCATGTCCACTTGTTTACAATTTCACGTCAAAAAATGGCTAAAATTCCAGTTGAAATTTTTTCAAAGTCCCTTAAAAATTTTCCAATTTTTGTCCCAATTCTTCCCATTCCCATTGAAACTTTTCAAATCCCTCTCAAAATTGTTGAAATTCTGTTGAAGCTTTTAAAATTCTCTCTAGAATTTTCAAAATCCATGTCCACATGTTTACAATTTCACGTCAAAAAAATGGCTAAAATTCCAGTTGAAATTTTTTCAAAGTCCCTTAAAAATTTTCCAATTTTTGTCCCAATTCTTCCCATTCCCATTGAAACTTTTCAAATCCCTCTCAAAATTGTTGAAATTCTCTTGAAGCTTTTAAAATTCTCTCTAGAATTTTCAAAATCCATGTCCACATGTTTACAATTTCACGTCAAAAAATGGCTAAAATTCCAGTTGAAATTTTTTCAAAGTCCCTTAAAAATTTTCCAATTTCTGTCCCAATTCTTCCCATTCCCATTGAAACTTTTCAAATCCCTCTCAAAACTGTTGAAATCCTATTGAAAGTTTGAAACTTCTCTCTAGAATTTTCAAAATCCACGTCAACATGTTTACAATTTCACGTCAAAATTGCTAAAATTCCAGTTGAAATTTTTTCAAAGTCCCTTAAAAATTTTCCAATTTTTGTCCCAATTCTTCCCATTCCCATTGAAACTTTTCAAATCCCTCTCAAAATGGTTGAAATTCTGTTGAAGCTTTTAAAATTCTCTCTAGAATTTTCAAAATCCATGTCCACTTGTTTACAATTTCACGTCAAAAAATGGCTAAAATTCCAGTTGAAATTTTTTCAAAGTCCCTTAACAATTTTCCAATTTTTGTCCCAATTCTTCCCATTCCCATTGAAACTTTTCAAATCCCTCTCAAAAGTGTTGAAATTCTATTGAAGCTTTTAAAATTCTCTCTAGAATTTTCAAAATCCATGTCCACATGTTTACAATTTCACGTCAAAAAATGGCTAAAATTCCAGTTGAAATTTTTTCAAAGTCCCTGAAAAATTTTCCAATTTTTGTCCCAATTCTTCCCATTCCCATTGAAACTTTTCAAATCCCTCTCAAAATTGTTGAAATTCTCTTGAAGCTTTTAAAATTCTCTCTAGAATTTTCAAAATCCATGTCCACATGTTTACAATTTCACGTCAAAAAATTGCGAAAATTCCAGTTGAAATTTTTTCAAAGTCCCTTAAAAATTTTCCAATTTTTGTCCCAATTCTTCCCATTCCCATTGAAACTTTTCAAATCCCTCTCAAAATTGTTGAAATTCTGTTGAAGCTTTTCTAATTCTCTCTAGAATTTTCAAAATCCATGTCCACATGTTTACAATTTCACGTAAAAAAAATGGCTAAAATTCCAGTTGAAATTTTTTCAAAGTCCCTTAAAAATTTTCCAATTTTTGTCCCAATTCTTCCCATTCCCATTGAAACTTTTCAAATCCCTCTCAAAATTGTTGAAATTCTCTTGAAGCTTTTAAAATTCTCTCTAGAATTTTCAAAATCCATGTCCACATGTTTACAATTTCACGTCAAAATTGCGAAAATTCCAGTTGAAATTTTTTCAAAGTCCCTTAAAATTTTCCAATTTTTGTCCCAATTCTTCCCATTCCCATTGAAACTTTTCAAATCCCTCTCAAAATTGTTGAAATTCTCTTGAAGCTTTTAAAATTCTCTCTAGAATTTTCAAAATCCATGGCCACATGTTGACAATTTCACATAAAAAAATTGCTAAAATTCCAGTTGAAATTTTTTCAAAGTCCCTTAAAAATTTTCCAATTTTTGTCCCAATTCTTCCCATTCCCATTGAAACTTTTCAAATCCCTCTCAAAATTGTTGAAATTCTCTTGAAGCTTTAAAATTCTCTCTAGAATTTTCAAAATCCATGTCCACATGTTTACAATTTCACGTCAAAAAATGGCTAAAATTCCAGTTGAAATTTTTTCAAAGTCCCTTAAAAATTTTCCAATTTTTGTCCCAATTCTTCCCATTCCCATTGAAACTTTTCAAATCCCTCTCAAAATTGTTGAAATTCTCTTGAAGCTTTTAAAATTCTCTCTAGAATTTTCAAAATCCATGTCCACATGTTTACAATTTCACGTAAAAAAATGGCTAAAATTCCAGTTGAAATTTTTTCAAAGTCCCTTAAAAATTTTCCAATTTTTGTCCCAATTCTTCCCATTCCCATTGAAACTTTTCAAATCCCTCTCAAAATTGTTGAAATCCTGTTGAAAGTTTGAAACTTCTCTCTAGAATTTTCAAAATCCACTTCAACATGTCTACATTTTCACGTCAAAATTGCTAAAATTCCAGTTGAAATTTTTTCAAAGTCCCTTAAAAATTTTCCAATTTTGTCCCAATTCTTCCCATTCCCATTGAAACTTTCAAATCCCTCTCAAAATTGTTGAAATTCTGTTGAAGCTTTTAAAATTCTCTCTAGAATTTTCAAAATCCATGTCCACATGTTTACAATTTCACGTCAAAAAATGGCTAAAATTCCAGTGTAAATTTTTCAAAGTCCCTTAAAAATTTTCCAATTTTGTCCCAATTCTTCCCATTCCCATTGAAACTTTTCAATCCTCTCAAAATTGTTGAAATTCTCTTGAAGCTTTTAAAATTCTCTCTAGAATTTTCAAAATCCATGTCCACATGTTTACAATTTCACGTCAAAATTGCGAAAATTCCAGTTGAAATTTTTTCAAAGTCCCTTAAAATTTTCCAATTTTTGTCCCAATTCTTCCCATTCCCATTGAAACTTTTCAAATCCCTCTCAAAATTGTTGAAATTCTCTTGAAGCTTTTAAAATTCTCTCTAGAATTTTCAAAATCCATGGCCACATGTTGACAATTTCACATAAAAAAATTGCTAAAATTCCAGTTGAAATTTTTTCAAAGTCCCTTAAAAATTTTCCAATTTTTGTCCCAATTCCTCCCATTCCCATTGAAACTTTTCAAATCCCTCTCAAAATTGTTGAAATTCTCTTGAAGCTTTAAAATTCTCTCTAGAATTTTCAAAATCCATGTCCACATGTTTACAATTTCACGTCAAAAAATTGCTAAAATTCCAGTTGAAATTTTTTTCAAAGTCCCTGAAAATTTTCCAATTTTTGTCCCAATTCTTCCCATTCCCATTGAAACTTTTCAAATCCCTCTCAAAATTGTTGAAATTCTGTTGAAGCTTTTAAAATTCTCTCTAGAATTTTCAAAATCCATGGCCACATGTTTACAATTTCACGTCAAAAATGGCTAAAATTCCAGTTGAAATTTTTTCAAAGTCCCTTAACAATTTTCCAATTTTTGTCCCAATTCTTCCCATTCCCATTGAAACTTTTCAAATCCCTCTCAAAATTGTTGAAATTCTCTGAAGCTTTTAAAATTCTCTCTAGAATTTTCAAAATTCCATGTCCACATGTTTACAATTTCACGTCAAAAAATGGCTAAAATTCCAGTTGAAATTTTTTCAAAGTCCCTTAACAATTTTCCAATTTTGTCCCAATTCTTCCCATTCCCATTGAAACTTTTCAAATCCCTCTCAAAATTGTTGAAATTCTCTTGAAGCTTTTTAAAATTCTCTCTAGAATTTTCAAAATCCATGTCCACATGTTTACAATTTCACGTCAAAAATGGCTAAAATTCCAGTTGAAATTTTTTCAAAGTCCCTTAAAAATTTTCCAATTTCTGTCCCAATTCTTCCCATTCCATTGAAACTTTTCAAATCTCTCTCAAAATTGTTGAAATTCTGTTGAAGCTTTTAAAATTCTCTCTAGAATTTTCAAAATCCATGTCCACATGTTTACAATTTCACGTCAAAAAATGGCTAAAATTCCAGTTGAAATTTTTCAAAGTCCTTAAAAATTTTCCAATTTTTGTCCCAATTCCTCCCATTCCCATTGAAACTTTTCAAATCCTCTCAAAATGGTTGAAATTCTGTTGAAGCTTTTATAAATTCTCTCTAGAATTTTCAAAATCCATGTCCACATGTTTACAATTTCACGTCAAAAAATGGCTAAAATTCCAGTTGAAATTTTTTCAAAGTCCCTTAACAATTTTCCAATTTTGTCCCAATTCTTCCCATTCCCATTGAAACTTTTCAAATCCCTCTCAAAATTGTTGAAATTCTCTTGAAGCTTTTAAAATTCTCTCTAGAATTTTCAAAATCCATGTCCACATGTTTACAATTTCACGTCAAAAAATGGCTAAAATTCCAGTTGAAATTTTTCAAAGTCCCTTAAAAATTTTCCAATTTTTGTCCCAATTCTTCCCATTCCCATTGAAACTTTTCAAATCCCTCTCAAAATTGTTGAAATTCTCTTGAAGCTTTTAAAATTCTCTCTAGAATTTTCAAAATCCATGTCCACATGTTTACAATTTCACGTAAAAAAATGGCTAAAATTCCAGTTGAAATTTTTTCAAAGTCCTTAAAAATTTTCCAATTTTGTCCCAATTCTTCCCATTCCCATTGAAACTTTTCAAATCCCTCTCAAAATTGTTGAAATCCTGTTGAAAGTTTGAACTTCTCTCTAGAATTTTCAAATCCACTTCAACATGTCTACATTTTCACGTCAAAATTGCTAAAATTCCAGTTGAAATTTTTTCAAAGTCCCTTAAAAATTTTCCAATTTTTGTCCCAATTCTTCCCATTCCCATTGAAACTTTTCAAATCCCTCTCAAAATTGTTGAAATTCTGTTGAAGCTTTTAAAATTCTCTCTAGAATTTTCAAAATCCATGTCCACATGTTTACAATTTCACGTCAAAAAATGGCTAAAATTCCAGTTGAAATTTTTCAAAGTCCCTTAAAATTTTCCAATTTTTGTCCCAATTCTTCCCATTCCCATTGAAACTTTTCAAATCCCTCTCAAAATTGTTGAAATTCTCTTGAAGCTTTTAAAATTCTCTCTAGAATTTTCAAAATCCATGTCCACATGTTTACAATTTCACGTCAAAATTGCGAAAATTCCAGTTGAAATTTTTTCAAAGTCCCTTAAAATTTTCCAATTTTTGTCCCAATTCTTCCCATTCCCATTGAAACTTTTCAAATCCCTCTCAAAATTGTTTGAAATTCTCTTGAAGCTTTTAAAATTCTCTCTAGAATTTTCAAATCCATGGCCACATGTTGACAATTTCACATAAAAAAATTGCTAAAATTCCAGTTGAAATTTTTTCAAAGTCCCTTAACAATTTTCCAATTTTTGTCCCAATTCTTCCCATTCCCATTGAAACTTTTCAAAATCCCTCTCAAAATTGTTGAAATTCTCTTGAAGCTTTTAAAATTCTCTCTAGAATTTTCAAAATCCATGTCCACATGTTTACAATTTCACGTCAAAAAATGGCTAAAATTCCAGTTGAAATTTTTCAAAGTCCCTTAAAAATTTTCCAATTTCTGTCCCAATTCTTCCCATTCCCATTGAAACTTTTCAAATCTCTCTCAAAATTGTTGAAATTCTGTTGAAGCTTTTAAAATTCTCTCTAGAATTTTCAAAATCCATGTCCACATGTTTACAATTTCACGTCAAAAAATTGCTAAAATTCCAGTTGAAATTTTTTCAAAGTCCCTTAAAATTTTCGAATTTTTGTCCCAATTCCTCCCATTCCCATTGAAACTTTTCAAATCCCTCTCAAAATTGTTGAAATTCTGTTGAAGCTTTTAAAATTCTCTCTAGAATTTTCAAAATCCATGTCCACATGTTTACAATTTCACGTCAAAAAATTGCTAAAATTCCAGTTGAAATTTTTTCAAAGTCCCTTAACAATTTTCCAATTTTTGTCCCAATTCTTCCCATTCCCATTGAAACTTTCAAATCCCTCTCAAAATTGTTGAAATTCTGTTGAAGCTTTAAATTCTCTCTAGAAATTTCAAAATCCATGTCCACATGTTTACAATTTCACGTCAAAAAATGGCTAAAATTCCAGTTGAAATTTTTTCAAAGTCCCTTAAAAATTTTCCAATTTTTGTCCCAATTCTTCCCATTCCCATTGAAACTTTTCAAATCCCTCTCAAAATTGTTGAAATTCTGTTGAAGCTTTTAAAATTCTCTCTAGAATTTTCAAAATCCATGTCCACATGTTTACAATTTCACGTAAAAAAATTGCTAAAATTCCAGTTGAAATTTTTTCAAAGTCCCTTAAAAATTTCCAATTTCTGTCCCAATTCTTCCCATTCCCATTGAAACTTTTCAAATCCCTCTCAAAAATTGTTGAAATTCTCTTGAAGCTTTAAAATTCTCTCTAGAATTTTCAAAATCCATGTCCACATGTTTACAATTTCACGTCAAAAAATGGCTAAAATTCCAGTGAAATTTTTTCAAAGTCCCTTAAAAATTTTCCAATTTTTGTCCCAATTCTTCCCATTCCCATTGAAACTTTTCAAATCCCTCTCAAAATTGTTGAAATTCTCTTGAAGCTTTTAAAATCTCTCTAGAATTTTCAAATCCATGTCCACATGTTTACAATTTCACGTAAAAAATGGCTAAAATTCCAGTTGAAATTTTTTCAAAGTCCCTTAAAAATTTTCCAATTTTTGTCCCAATTCTTCCCATTCCCATTGAAACTTTTCAAATCCCTCTCAAAATTGTTGAAATCCTGTTGAAAGTTTGAAACTTCTCTCTAGAATTTTCAAAATCCACTTCAACATGTCTACATTTTCACGTCAAAATTGCTAAATTCCAGTTGAAATTTTTCAAAGTCCCTTAAAAATTTTCCAATTTTTGTCCCAATTCTTCCCATTCCCATTGAAACTTTTCAAATCCCTCTCAAAATTGTTGAAATTCTGTTGAAGCTTTTAAAATTCTCTCTAGAATTTTCAAAATCCATGTCCACATGTTTACAATTTCACGTCAAAAATGGCTAAAATTCCAGTTGAAATTTTTCAAAGTCCCTTAAAAATTTTCCAATTTTTGTCCCAATTCTTCCCATTCCCATTGAAACTTTTCAAATCCCTCTCAAAATTGTTGAAATTCTCTTGAAGCTTTTAAAATTCTCTCTAGAATTTTCAAAATCCATGTCCACATGTTTACAATTTCACGTCAAAATTGCGAAAATTCCAGTTGAAATTTTTTCAAAAGTCCCTTAAAATTTTCCAATTTTTGTCCCAATTCTTCCCATTCCCATTGAAACTTTTCAAATCCCTCTCAAAATTGTTGAAATTCTCTTGAAGCTTTTAAAATTCTCTCTAGAATTTTCAAAATCCATGGCCACAAGTTGACAATATTCACATAAAAAAATTGCTAAAAATTCCAGTTGAAATTTTTTCAAAGTCCCTTAAAAATTTCCAATTTTTGTCCCAATTCCTCCCATTCCCATTGAAACTTTTCAAATCCCTCTCAAAATTGTTGAAATTCTCTTGAAGCTTTAAAATTCTCTCTAGAATTTTCAAAATCCATGTCCACATGTTTACAATTTCACGTCAAAAAATGGCTAAAATTCCAGTTGAAATTTTTTCAAAGTCCTTAAAAATTTTCCCATTTTTGTCCCAATTCTTCCCATTCCCATTGAAACTTTTTCAAATCCCTCTCAAAATTGTTGAAATTCTGTTGAAGCTTTTAAAATTCTCTCTAGAATTTTCAAAATCCATGGCCACATGTTTACAATTTCACGTCAAAAAATGGCTAAAATTCCAGTTGAAATTTTTTCAAAGTCCCTAACAATTTTCCAATTTTTGTCCCAATTCTTCCCATTCCCATTGAAACTTTTCAAATCCCTCTCAAAATTGTTGAAATTCTCTTGAAGCTTTTAAAATTCTCTCTAGAATTTTCAAAATCCATGTCCACATGTTTACAATTTCACGTCAAAAAATGGCTAAAATTCCAGTTGAAATTTTTTCAAAGTCCCTTAAAAATTTTCCAATTTCTGTCCCAATTCTTCCCATTCCCATTGAAACTTTTCAAATCTCTCTCAAAATTGTTGAAATTCTGTTGAAGCTTTTAAATTCTCTCTAGAATTTTCAAAATCCATGTCCACATGTTTACAATTTCACGTCAAAAAATTGCTAAAATTCCAGTTGAAATTTTTCAAAGTCCCTTAAAAATTTTCCAATTTTTGTCCCAATTCCTCCCATTCCCATTGAAACTTTTCAAATCCCTCTCAAAATTGTTGAAATTCTGTTGAAGCTTTTAAAATTCTCTCTAGAATTTTCAAAATCCATGTCCACATGTTTACAATTTCACGTCAAAAAATTGCTAAAATTCCAGTTGAAATTTTTTCAAAGTCCCTTAACAATTTTCCAATTTTTGTCCCAATTCTTCCCATTCCCATTGAAACTTTCAAATCCCTCTCAAAATTGTTGAAATTCTGTTGAAGCTTTTAAAATTCTCTCTAGAATTTTCAAAATCCATGTCCACATGTTTACAATTTCACGTCAAAAAATGGCTAAAATTCCAGTTGAAATTTTTTCAAAGTCCCTTAAAAATTTTCCAATTTTTGTCCCAATTCTTCCCATTCCCATTGAAACTTTTCAAATCCCTCTCAAATTGTTGAAATTCTGTTGAAGCTTTTAAAATTCTCTCTAGAATTTCAAAATCCATGTCCACATGTTTACAATTTCACGTCAAAAAATGGCTAAAATTCCAGTTGAATTTTTTCAAAGTCCCTTAAAAATTTTCCAATTTTTGTCCCAATTCCTCCCATTCCCATTGAAACTTTTCAAATCCCTCTCAAAATTGTTGAAATTCTGTTGAAGCTTTTAAAATTCTCTCTAGAATTTTCAAAATCCATGTCCACATGTTTACAATTTCACGTAAAAAATGGCTAAAATTCCAGTTGAAATTTTTTCAAAGTCCCTTAAAAATTTTCCAATTTTTTGTCCCAATTCTTCCCATTCCCATTGAAACTTTTCAAATCCCTCTCAAAATTGTTGAAATCCTGTTGAAAGTTTGAAACTTCTCTCTAGAATTTTCAAAATCCACTTCAACATGTCTACATTTTCACGTCAAAATGGCTAAAATTCCAGTTGAAATTTTTTCAAGTCCCTTAAAAATTTTCCAATTTTTGTCCCAATTCTTCCCATTCCCATTGAAACTTTTCAAATCCCTCTCAAAATTGTTGAAATTCTCTTGAAGCTTTTAAAATTCTCTCTAGAATTTTCAAATCCATGGCCACATGTTTACAATTTCACGTAAAAAATGGCTAAAATTCCGGTTGAAATTTTTCAAAGTCCCTTAAAAATTTTCCAATTTTTGTCCCAATTCTTCCCATTCCCATTGAAACTTTTCAAATCCCTCTCAAAATTGTTGAAATTCTGTTGAAGCTTTTAAAATTCTCTCTAGAATTTTCAAAATCCATGTCCACATGTTTACAATTTCACGTCAAAAAATGGCTAAAATTCCAGTTGAAATTTTTTTAAAAGTCCCTTAAAAATTTTCCAATTTTTGTCCCAATTCTTCCCATTCCCATTGAAACTTTCAAATCCCTCTCAAAATTGTTGAAATCCTGTTGAAAGTTTTGAAACTTCTCTCTAGAATTTTCAAAATCCACTTCACATGTCTACATTTTCACGTCAAAATTGCTAAAATTCCAGTTGACATTTTTTCAAAGTCCCTTAAAAATTTTCCAATTTTTGTCCCAATTCTTCCCATTCCCATTGAAACTTTTCAAATCCCTCTCAAAATTGTTGAAATTCTCTTGAAGCTTTTAAAATTCTCTCTAGAATTTTCAAAATCCATGGCCACATGTTTACAATTTCACGTCAAAAAATGGCTAAAATTCCAGTTGAAATTTTTTCAAAGTCCCTTAACAATTTTCCAATTTTTGTCCCAATTCTTCCCATTCCCCATTGAAACTTTTCAAATCCCTCTCAAAATTGTTGAAATTCTCTTGAAGCTTTTAAAATTCTCTCTAGAATTTTCAAAATCCATGTCCACATGTTTACAATTTCACGTCAAAAAATGGCTAAAATTCCAGTTGAAATTTTTTCAAAGTCCCTTAACAATTTTCCAATTTTTGTCCCAATTCTTCCCATTCCCATTGAAACTTTTCAAATCCCTCTCAAAATTGTTGAAATTCTGTTGAAGCTTTTAAAATTCTCTCTAGAATTTTCAAAATCCATGTCCACATGTTTACAATTTCACGTCAAAAAATTGCTAAAATTCCAGTTGAAATTTTTTCAAAGTCCCTTAAAAATTTTCCAATTTTTGTCCCAATTCCTCCCATTCCCATTGAAACTTTTCAAATCCCTCTCAAAATTGTTGAAATTCTGTTGAAGCTTTTAAATTCTCTCTAGAATTTTCAAAATCCATGTCCACATGTTTACAATTTCACGTCAAAAAATGGCTAAAATTCCAGTTGAAATTTTTTCAAAGTCCCTTAACAATTTTCCAATTTTTGTCCCAATTCTTCCCATTCCCATTGAAACTTTTCAAATCCCTCTCAAAATTGTTGAAATTCTGTTGAAGCTTTTAAAATTCTCTCTAGAATTTTCAAAATCCATGTCCACATGTTTACAATTTCACGTCAAAAAATGGCTAAAATTCCAGTTGAAATTTTTTCAAAGTCCTTAACAATTTTCCAATTTTTGTCCCAATTCTTCCCATTCCCATTGAAACTTTTCAAATCCCTCTCAAAATTGTTGAAATTCTGTTGAAGCTTTTAAAATTCTCTCTAGAATTTTCAAAATCCATGTCCACATGTTTACAATTTCACGTCAAAAAATGGCTAAAATTCCAGTTGAAATTTTTTCAAAGTCCTTAAAAATTTTCCAATTTTTGTCCCCAATTCTTCCCATTCCCATTGAAACTTTTCAAATCCCTCTCAAAATTGTTGAAATTCTGTTGAAGCTTTTAAAATTCTCTCTAGAATTTTCAAAATCCATGTCCACATGTTTACAATTTCACGTCAAAAAATTGCTAAAATTCCAGTTGAAATTTTTTCAAAGTCCCTTAAAATTTCCAATTTTTGTCCCAATTCCTCCCATTCCCATTGAAACTTTTCAAATCCCTCTCAAAATTTGTTGAAATTCTGTTGAAGCTTTTAAAATTCTCTCTAGAATTTTCAAAATCCATGTCCACATGTTTACAATTTCACGTCAAAAAATGGCTAAAATTCCAGTTGAAATTTTTTCAAAGTCCCTTAACATTTTCCAATTTTTTGTCCCAATTCTTCCCATTCCCATTGAAACTTTTCAAATCCCTCTCAAAATTGTTGAAATTCTCTTGAAGCTTTTAAAATTCTCTCTAGAATTTTCAAAATCCATGGCCACATGTTTACCATTTCACGTAAAAAAATGGCTAAAATTCCCGGTTGAAATTTTTTCAAAGTCCCTTAAAAATTCTCCAATTTTTGTCCCAATTCTTCCCATTCCCATTGAAACTTTTCAAATCCCTCTCAAAATTGTTGAAATTCTCTTGAAGCTTTTAAAATTCTCTCTAGAATTTTCAAAATCCATGTCCACATGTTTACAATTTCACGTCAAAAAATGGCTAAAATTCCAGTTGAAATTTTTTCAAAGTCCCTTAACAATTTTCCAATTTTTGTCCCAATTCTCCCATTCCATTGAAACTTTTCAAATCCCTCTCAAAATTGTGAAATTCTGTTGAAGCTTTTAAAATTCTCTCTAGAATTTTCAAAATCCATGTCCACATGTTTACAATTTCACGTCAAAAAATGGCTAAAATTCCAGTGAAATTTTTTCCAAGTCCCTTAAAAATTTTCCAATTTTTGTCCCAATTCTTCCCATTCCCATTGAAACTTTTCAAATCCCTCTCAAAATTGTTGAAATTCTCTTGAAGCTTTTAAAATTCTCTCTAGAATTTTCAAAATCCATGTCCACATGGTTACAATTTCACGTCAAAAAATGGCTAAAATTCCAGTTGAAATTTTTTCAAAGTCCCTTATAAATTTTCCAATTTTTGTCCCAATTCCTCCCATTCCCATTGAAACTTTTCAAATCCCTCTCAAAATTGTTGAAATTCTGTTGAAGCTTTTAAAATTCTCTCTAGAATTTTCAAAATCCATGTCCACATGTTTACAATTTCACGTAAAAAAATGGCTAAAATTCCAGTTGAAATTTTTCAAAGTCCCTTAAAAATTTTCCAATTTTGTCCCAATTCTTCCCATTCCCATTGAAACTTTTCAAATCCCTCTCAAAATTGTTGAAATCCTGTTGAAAGTTTGAAACTTCTCTCTAGAATTTTCAAAATCCACTTCAACATGTCTACATTTTCACGTCAAAATTGCTAAAATTCCAGTTGAAATTTTTTCAAAGTCCCTTAAAATTTTCCAATTTTTGTCCCAATTCTTCCCATTCCCATTGAAACTTTTCAAATCCCTCTCAAAATTGTTGAAATTCTGTTGAAGCTTTTAAAATTCTCTCTAGAATTTTCAAAATCCACTTCAACATGTTTACAATTTCACATCAAAATTGCTAAAATTCCAGTTGAAATTTTTTCAAAGTCCCTGAAAAATTTTCCAATTTTCGTCCCAATTCTTCCCATCCCATTGAAACTTTTCAAATCCCTCTCAAAACTGTGGAAATTCTGTTGAAGCTTTTAAAATTCTCTCTAGAATTTTCAAAATCCATGTCCACATGTTTACAATTTCACGTCAAAATTGCTAAAATTCCAGTTGAAATTTTTTCAAAGTCCCTTAAAAATTTTCCAATTTCATCCCAATTCTTCCCATTCCCATTGAAACTTTCAAATCCCTCTCAAAATTGTGGAAATTCTGTTGAAGCTTTTAAAATTCTCTCTAGAATTTTCAAAATCCATGGCCACATGTTTACAATTTCACGTCAAAAATTGGCTAAAATTCCAGTTGAAATTTTTTCAAAGTCCCTTAAAAATTTTCCAATTTTTGTCCCAATTCTTCCCATTCCCATTGAAACTTTTCAAATCCCTCTCAAAATTGTGGAAATTCTGTTGAAGCTTTTAAAATTCTCTCTAGGAATTTTCAAAATCCATGTCCCACATGTTTACAATTTCACGTCAAAAATTGCTAAAATTCCAGTTGAAATTTTTTCAAAGTCCCTTAAAAATTTTCCAATTTTTGTCCCAATTCTTCCCATTCCCATTGAAACTTTTCAAATCCCTCTCAAAATTGTTGAAATTCTGTTGAAGCTTTTAAAATTCTCTCTAGAATTTTCAAAATCCATGTCCACATGTTTACAATTTCACGTCAAAAAATGGCTAAAATTCCAGTTGAAATTTTTTCAAAGTCCCTTAAAAATTTTCCAATTTTTGTCCCAATTCTTCCCATTCCCATTGAAACTTTTCAAATCCCTCTCAAAATTGTTGAAATTCTGTTGAAGCTTTTAAAATTCTCTCTAGAATTTTCAAAATCCATGTCCACATGTTTATACCTAATTTCACGTCAAAAATGGCTAAAATCCAGTTGAAATTTTTTCAAAGTCCCTTAAAATTTCCAATTTTTGTCCCAATTCTTCCCATTCCCATTGAAACTTTCAAATCCCTCTCAAAATTGTTGAAATTCTCTTGAAGCTTTGAAATTCTCTCTAGAATTTTCAAAATCCATGTCCACATGTTT
>NW_028115403.1:0-56244 GCF_964273445.1 Streptopelia decaocto | reverse complement strand
GATTTGAAAAGTTTCAATGGGAATGGGAAGAATTGGGACAAAATTGGAAAATTTTTAAGGGACTTTGAAAAAATTTCAACTGGAATTTTAGCCATTTTTTGACGTGAAATTGTAAACATGTGGACATGGATTTTGAAAATTCTAGAGAGAATTTTAAAAGCTTCAAGAGAATTTCAACAATTTTGAGAGGATTTGAAAAGTTTCAATGGGAACGGGAAGAATTGGGACAAAAATTGGAAAATTTTGAAGGGACTTTGAAAAAATTTCAACTGGAATTTTAGCCATTTTTTTACGTGAAATTGTAAACATGTGGACATGGATTTTGAAAATTCTAGAGAGAATTTTAAAAGCTTCAACAGAATTTCAACAATTTTGAGAGGGATTTGAAAAGTTTCAATGGGAATGGGAAGAATTGGGACAAAAATTGGAAAATTTTTAAGGGACTTTGAAAAAATTTCAACTGGAATTTTAGCCATTTTTTGACGTGAAATTGTGAACATGTGGACATGGATTTTGAAAATTCTAGAGAGAATTTTAAAAGCTTCAAGAGAATTTCAACAATTTTGAGAGGGATTTGAAAAGTTTCAATGGGAATGGAAGAATTGGGACAAAAATTGGAAAATTTTTAAGGGACTTTGAAAAAATTTCAACTGGAATTTTAGCCATTTTTTGACGTGAAATTGTAAACATGTGGACATGGATTTTGAAAATTCTAGAGAGAATTTTAAAAGCTTCAAGAGAATTTCAACAATTTTGAGAGGGATTTGAAAAGTTTCAATGGGAATGGGAAGCATTGGGACAAAAATTGGAAAATTTTTCAGGGACTTTGAAAAAATTTCAACTGGAATTTTAGCCATTTTGTTACGTGAAATTGTAAACATGTGGCCATGGATTTTGAAAATTCTAGAGAGAATTTTTAAAGCTTCAAGAGAATTTCAACAATTTTGAGAGGGATTTGAAAAGTTTCAATGGGAATGGGAAGAATTGGGACAAAAATTGGAAAATTTTTCAGGGACTTTGAAAAAATTTCAACTGGAATTTTAGCCATTTTTTTAAGTGAAATTGTAAACATGTGGCCATGGATTTTGAAAATTCTAGAGAGAATTTTAAAAGCTTCAAGAGAATTTCAACAATTTTGAGAGGGATTTGAAAAGTTTCAATGGGAATGGGAAGAATTGGGACAAAAATTGGAAAATTTTTCAGGGACTTTGAAAAAATTTCAACTGGAATTTTAGCCATTTTTTGATGTGAAATTGTAAACATGTGGCCATGGATTTTGAAAATTCTAGAGAGAATTTTAAAAGCTTCAACAGAATTTCAACAATTTTGAGAGGGATTTGAAAAGTTTCAATGGGAATGGGAAGAATTGGGACAAAAATGGGAAAATTTTTAAGGGACTTTGAAAAAATTTCAACTGGAATTTTAGCAATTTTTTGACGTGAAATTGTAAACATGTGGCCATGGATTTTGAAAATTCTAGAGAGGATTTTAAAAGCTTCAAGAGAATTTCAACAATTTTGAGAGGGATTTGAAAAGTTTCAATGGGAATGGGAAGAATTGGGACAAAAATTGGAAAATTTTTCAGGGACTTTGAAAAAATTTCAACTGGAATTTTAGCAATTTTTTGACATGAAATTGTAAACATGTGGCCATGGATTTTGAAAATTCTAGAGAGAATTTTAAAAGCTTCAACAGAATTTCAACAATTTTGAGAGGGATTTGAAAAGTTTCAATGGGAATGGGAAGAATTGGGACAAAAATTGGAAAATTTTTAAGGGACTTTGAAAAAATTTCAACTGGAATTTTAGCCATTTTTTGACGTGAAATTGTGAACATGTTGAAGTGGATTTTGAAAATTCTAGAGAGAATTTTAAAAGCTTCAACAGAATTTCAACAATTTTGAGAGGGATTTGAAAGTTTCAATGGGAATGGGAAGAATTGGGACAAAAATGGGAAAATTTTTAAGGGACTTTGAAAAATTTCAACTGGAATTTTAGCCATTTTTGACGTGAAATTGTAAACATGTGGACATGGATTTTGAAAATTCTAGAGAGAATTTTAAAAGCTTCAAGAGAATTTCAACAATTTTGAGAGGGATTTGAAAAGTTTCAATGGGAATGGGAAGCATTGGGACAAAAATTGGAAAATTTTTCAGGGACTTTGAAAAAATTTCAACTGGAATTTTAGCCATTTTGTTACGTGAAATTGTAAACATGTGGCCATGGATTTTGAAAATTCTAGAGAGAATTTTTAAAGCTTCAAGAGAATTTCAACAATTTTGAGAGGGATTTGAAAAGTTTCAATGGGAATGGGAAGAATTGGGACAAAAATTGGAAAATTTTTAAGGGACTTTGAAAAAATTTCAACTGGAATTTTAGCCATTTTTTTAAGTGAAATTGTAAACAGGTGGACATGGATTTTGAAAATTCTAGAGAGAATTTTAAAAGCTTCAAGAGAATTTCAACAATTTTGAGAGGGATTTGAAAAGTTTCAATGGGAATGGGAAGAATTGGGACAAAAATTGGAAAATTTTTAAGGGACTTTGAAAAAATTTCAACTGGAATTTTAGCCATTTTTTGACGTGAAATTGTGAACATGTTGAAGTGGATTTTGAAAATTCTAGAGAGAATTTTAAAAGCTTCAACAGAATTTCAACAATTTTGAGAGGGATTTGAAAAGTTTCAATGGGAATGGGAAGAATTGGGACAAAAATGGGAAAATTTTTAAGGGACTTTGAAAAAATTTCAACTGGAATTTTAGCAATTTTTTGACGTGAAATTGTAAACATGTGGCCATGGATTTTGAAAATTCTAGAGAGAATTTTAAAAGCTTCAAGAGAATTTCAACAATTTTGAGAGGGATTTGAAAAGTTTCAATGGGAATGGGAAGAATTGGGACAAAAATTGGAAAATTTTTCAGGGACTTTGAAAAAATTTCAACTGGAATTTTAGCAATTTTTTGACATGAAATTGTAAACATGTGGCCATGGATTTTGAAAATTCTAGAGAGAATTTTAAAAGCTTCAACAGAATTTCAACAATTTTGAGAGGGATTTGAAAAGTTTCAATGGGAATGGGAAGAATTGGGACAAAAATTGGAAAATTTTTAAGGGACTTTGAAAAAATTTCAACTGGAATTTTAGCCATTTTTTATGTGAAATTGTAAACATGTGGCCATGGATTTTGAAAATTCTAGAGAGAATTTTAAAAGCTTCAAGAGAATTTCAACAATTTTGAGAGGGATTTGAAAAGTTTCAATGGGAATGGGAATAATTGGGACAAAAATTGGAAAATTTTTCAGGGACTTTGAAAAAATTTCAACTGGAATTTTAGCCATTTTTTGACGTGAAATTGTAAACATGTGGACATGGATTTTGAAAATTCTAGAGAGAATTTTAAAAGCTTCAACAGAATTTCAACAATTTTGAGAGGGATTTGAAAAGTTTCAATGGGAATGGGAAGAATTGGGACAAAAATTGGAAAATTTTTAAGGGACTTTGAAAAAATTTCAACTGGAATTTTAGCCATTTTTTGACGTGAAATTGTGAACATGTGGCCATGGATTTTGAAAATTCTAGAGAGAATTTTAAAAGCTTCAAGAGAATTTCAACAATTTTGAGAGGGATTTGAAAAGTTTCAATGGGAATGGGAAGAATTGGGACAAAAATTGGAAAATTTTTAAGGGACTTTGAAAAAATTTCAACTGGAATTTTAGCCATTTTTTGACGTGAAATTGTAAACATGTGGACATGGATTTTGAAAATTCTAGAGAGAATTTTAAAAGCTTCAAGAGAATTTCAACAATTTTGAGAGGGATTTGAAAAGTTTCAATGGGAATGGGAAGCATTGGGACAAAAATTGGAAAATTTTTCAGGGACTTTGAAAAAATTTCAACTGGTATTTTAGCCATTTTGTTACGTGAAATTGTAAACATGTGGCCATGGATTTTGAAAATTCTAGAGAGAATTTTTAAAGCTTCAAGAGAATTTCAACAATTTTGAGAGGGATTTGAAAAGTTTCAATGGGAATGGGAAGAATTGGGACAAAAATTGGAAAATTTTTAAGGGACTTTGAAAAAATTTCAACTGGAATTTTAGCATTTTTTTTAAGTGAAATTGTAAACATGTGGACATGGATTTTGAAAATTCTAGAGAGAATTTTAAAAGCTTCAAGAGAATTTCAACAATTTTGAGAGGGATTTGAAAAGTTTCAATGGGAATGGGAAGAATTGGGACAAAAATTGGAAAATTTTTAAGGGACTTTGAAAAAATTTCAACTGGAATTTTAGCCATTTTGTTACGTGAAATTGTAAACATGTGGACATGGATTTTGAAAATTCTAGAGAGAATTTTAAAAGCTTCAAGAGAATTTCAACAATTTTGAGAGGGATTTGAAAAGTTTCAATGGGAATGGGAAGAATTGGGACAAAAATTGGAAATTTTTAAGGGACTTTGAAAAAATTTCAACTGGAATTTTAGCAATTTTTTGACGTGAAATTGTGAACATGTTGAAGTGGATTTTGAAAATTCTAGAGAGAATTTTAAAAGCTTCAACAGAATTTCAACAATTTTGAGAGGATTTGAAAAGTTTCAATGGGAATGGGAAGAATTGGGACAAAAATTGGAAAATTTTTCAGGGACTTTGAAAAAATTTCAACTGGAATTTTAGCCATTTTTTGACGTGAAATTGTAAACATGTGGACATGGATTTTGAAAATTCTAGAGAGAATTTTAAAAGCTTCAAGAGAATTTCAACACTTTTGAGAGGGATTTGAAAAGTTTCAATGGGAATGGGAAGAATTGGGACAAAAATTGGAAAATTTTTAAGGGACTTTGAAAAAATTTCAACTGGAATTTTAGCAATTTTTTGACGTGAAATTGTAAACATGTGGACATGGATTTTGAAAATTCTAGAGAGAATTTTAAAAGCTTCAAGAGAATTTCAACAATTTTGAGAGGGATTTGAAAAGTTTCAATGGGAATGGGAAGAATTGGGACAAAAATTGGAAAATTTTTAAGGGACTTTGAAAAAATTTCAACTGGAATTTTAGCCATTTTTTGACGTGAAATTGTAAACATGTTGAAGTGGATTTTGAAAATTCTAGAGAGAATTTTAAAAGCTTCAAGAGAATTTCAACAATTTTGAGAGGGATTTGAAAAGTTTCAATGGGAATGGGAAGAATTGGGACAAAAATTGGAAAATTTTTCAGGGACTTTGAAAAAATTTCAACTGGAATTTTAGCCATTTTTTGACGTGAAATTGTAAACATGTGGCCATGGATTTTGAAAATTCTAGAGAGAATTTTAAAAGCTTCAAGAGAATTTCAACAATTTTGAGAGGGATTTGAAAAGTTTCAATGGGAATGGGAAGAATTGGGACAAAAATTGGAAAATTTTTCAGGGACTTTGAAAAAATTTCAACTGGAATTTTAGCCATTTTTTGACGTGAAATTGTAAACATGTGGAAGTGGATTTTGAAAATTCTAGAGAGAATTTTAAAAGCTTCAAGAGAATTTCAACAATTTTGAGAGGGATTTGAAAAGTTTCAATGGGAACGGGAAGAATTGGGACAAAAATTGGAAAATTTTTAAGGGACTTTGAAAAAATTTCAACTGGAATTTTAGCCATTTTTTTACGTGAAATTGTAAACATGTGGACATGGATTTTGAAAATTCTAGAGAGAATTTTAAAAGCTTCAAGAGAATTTCAACAGTTTTGAGAGGGATTTGAAAAGTTTCAATGGGAATGGGAAGAATTGGGACAAAAATTGGAAAATTTTTCAGGGACTTTGAAAAAATTTCAACTGGAATTTTAGCCATTTTTTGACGTGAAATTGTAAACATGTGGACATGGATTTTGAAAATTCTAGAGAGAATTTTAAAAGCTTCAACAGAATTTCAACAATTTTGAGAGGGATTTGAAAAGTTTCAATGGGAATGGGAAGAATTGGGACAAAAATTGGAAAATTTTGAAGGGACTTTGAAAAAATTTCAACTGGAATTTTAGCCATTTTTTGATGTGAAATTGTAAACATGTGGACATGGATTTTGAAAATTCTAGAGAGAATTTTAAAAGCTTCAACAGAATTTCAACAATTTTGAGAGGGATTTGAAAAGTTTCAATGGGAATGGGAAGAATTGGGACAAAAATTGGAAAATTTTTCAGGGACTTTGAAAAAATTTCAACTGGAATTTTAGCATTTTTTTGACGTGAAATTGTAAACATGTGGCCATGGATTTTGAAAATTCTAGAGAGAATTTTAAAAGCTTCAAGAGAATTTCAACAATTTTGAGAGGGATTTGAAAAGTTTCAATGGGAATGGGAAGAATTGGGACAAAAATTGGAAAATTTTTCAGGGACTTTGAAAAAATTTCAACTGGAATTTTAGCCATTTTTTTACGTGAAATTGTAAACATGTGGACATGGATTTTGAAAATTCTAGAGAGAATTTTTAAAGCTTCAAGAGAATTTCAACAATTTTGAGAGGGATTTGAAAAGTTTCAATGGGAATGGGAAGAATTGGGACAAAAATTGGAAAATTTTTAAGGGACTTTGAAAAAATTTCAACTGGAATTTTAGCCATTTTTTTAAGTGAAATTGTAAACATGTGGCCATGGATTTTGAAAATTCTAGAGAGAATTTTAAAAGCTTCAACAGAATTTCAACAATTTTGAGAGGGATTTGAAAAGTTTCAATGGGAATGGGAAGAATTGGGACAAAAATGGGAAAATTTTTAAGGGACTTTGAAAAAATTTCAACTGGAATTTTAGCCATTTTTTGACGTGAAATTGTAAACATGTGGCCATGGATTTTGAAAATTCTAGAGAGAATTTTAAAAGCTTCAAGAGAATTTCAACAATTTTGAGAGGGATTTGAAAAGTTTCAATGGGAATGGGAAGAATTGGGACAAAAATTGGAAAATTTTTCAGGGACTTTGAAAAAATTTCAACTGGAATTTTAGCAATTTTTTGACATGAAATTGTAAACATGTGGCCATGGATTTTGAAAATTCTAGAGAGAATTTTAAAAGCTTCAACAGAATTTCAACAATTTTGAGAGGGATTTGAAAAGTTTCAATGGGAATGGGAAGAATTGGGACAAAAATTGGAAAATTTTTCAGGGACTTTGAAAAAATTTCAACTGGAATTTTAGCCATTTTGTTACGTGAAATTGTAAACATGTGGACATGGATTTTGAAAATTCTAGAGAGAATTTTAAAAGCTTCAACAGAATTTCAACAATTTTGAGAGGGATTTGAAAAGTTTCAATGGGAAAGGGAAGAATTGGGACAAAAATTGGAAAATTTTTAAGGGACTTTGAAAAAATTTCAACTGGAATTTTAGCAATTTTTTGACGTGAAATTGTGAACATGTTGAAGTGGATTTTGAAAATTCTAGAGAGAATTTTAAAAGCTTCAACAGAATTTCAACAATTTTGAGAGGGATTTGAAAAGTTTCAATGGGAATGGGAAGAATTGGGACAAAAATTGGAAAATTTTTCAGGGACTTTGAAAAAATTTCAACTGGAATTTTAGCCATTTTTTGACGTGAAATTGTAAACATGTGGACATGGATTTTGAAAATTCTAGAGAGAATTTTAAAAGCTTCAACAGAATTTCAACACTTTTGAGAGGGATTTGAAAAGTTTCAATGGGAATGGGAAGAATTGGGACAAAAATTGGAAAATTTTTAAGGGACTTTGAAAAAATTTCAACTGGAATTTTAGCAATTTTTTGATGTGAAATTGTAAACATGTGGACATGGATTTTGAAAATTCTAGAGAGAATTTTAAAAGCTTCAAGAGAATTTCAACAATTTTGAGAGGGATTTGAAAAGTTTCAATGGGAATGGGAAGAATTGGGACAAAAATTGGAAAATTTTTCAGGGACTTTTAAAAAAGTTCAACTGGAATTTTAGCATTTTTTTATGTGAAATTGTAAACATGTGGACATGGATTTTGAAAATTCTAGAGAGAATTTTTAAAGTTTCAAGAGAATTTCAACAATTTTGAGAGGGATTTGAAAAGTTTCAATGGGAATGGGAAGAATTGGGACAAAAATTGGAAAATTTTTAAGGGACTTTGAAAAAATTTCAACTGGAATTTTAGCCATTTTTTGACGTGAAATTGTAAACATGTTGAAGTGGATTTTGAAAATTCTAGAGAGAATTTTAAAAGCTTCAAGAGAATTTCAACAATTTTGAGAGGGATTTGAAAAGTTTCAATGGGAATGGGAAGAATTGGGACAAAAATTGGAAAATTTTTCAGGGACTTTGAAAAAATTTCAACTGGAATTTTAGCCATTTTTTGACGTGAAATTGTAAACATGTGGCCATGGATTTTGAAAATTCTAGAGAGAATTTTAAAAGCTTCAAGAGAATTTCAACAATTTTGAGAGGGATTTGAAAAGTTTCAATGGGAATGGGAAGAATTGGGACAAAAATTGGAAAATTTTTCAGGGACTTTGAAAAAATTTCAACTGGAATTTTAGCCATTTTTTGACGTGAAATTGTAAACATGTGGAAGTGGATTTTGAAAATTCTAGAGAGAATTTTAAAAGCTTCAACAGAATTTCAACAATTTTGAGAGGGATTTGAAAAGTTTCAATGGGAATGGGAAGAATTGGGACAAAAATTGGAAAATTTTTAAGGGACTTTGAAAAAATTTCAACTGGAATTTTAGCCATTTTTTGACGTGAAATTGTAAACATGTGGACATGGATTTTGAAAATTCTAGAGAGAATTTTAAAAGCTTCAACAGAATTTCAACAATTTTGAGAGGGATTTGAAAAGTTTCAATGGGAATGGGAAGAATTGGGACAAAAATTGGAAAATTTTTCAGGGACTTTGAAAAAATTTCAACTGGAATTTTAGCATTTTTTTGACGTGAAATTGTAAACATGTGGCCATGGATTTTGAAAATTCTAGAGAGAATTTTAAAAGCTTCAACAGAATTTCAACAATTTTGAGAGGGATTTGAAAAGTTTCAATGGGAATGGGAAGAATTGGGACAAAAATTGGAAAATTTTTCAGGGACTTTGAAAAAATTTCAACTGGAATTTTAGCCATTTTTTTACGTGAAATTGTAAACATGTGGACATGGATTTTGAAAATTCTAGAGAGAATTTTTAAAGCTTCAAGAGAATTTCAACAATTTTGAGAGGGATTTGAAAAGTTTCAATGGGAATGGGAAGAATTGGGACAAAAATTGGAAAATTTTTAAGGGACTTTGAAAAAATTTCAACTGGAATTTTAGCCATTTTTTTAAGTGAAATTGTAAACATGTGGCCATGGATTTTGAAAATTCTAGAGAGAATTTTAAAAGCTTCAACAGAATTTCAACAATTTTGAGAGGGATTTGAAAAGTTTCAATGGGAAAGGGAAGAATTGGGACAAAAATTGGAAAATTTTTAAGGGACTTTGAAAAAATTTCAACTGGAATTTTAGCCATTTTTTGACGTGAAATTGTAAACATGTTGAAGTGGATTTTGAAAATTCTAGAGAGAATTTTAAAAGCTTCAAGAGAATTTCAACAATTTTGAGAGGGATTTGAAAAGTTTCAATGGGAATGGGAAGAATTGGGACAAAAATTGGAAAACTTTTCAGGGACTTTGAAAAAATTTCAACTGGAATTTTAGCAATTTTTTGACGTGAAATTGTAAACATGTGGCCATGGATTTTGAAAATTCTAGAGAGAATTTTAAAAGCTTCAACAGAATTTCAACACTTTTGAGAGGGATTTGAAAAGTTTCAATGGGAATGGGAAGAATTGGGACAAAAATTGGAAAATTTTTAAGGGACTTTGAAAAAATTTCAACTGGAATTTTAGCAATTTTTTGACGTGAAATTGTAAACATGTGGACATGGATTTTGAAAATTCTAGAGAGAATTTTAAAAGCTTCAAGAGAATTTCAACAATTTTGAGAGGGATTTGAAAAGTTTCAATGGGAATGGGAAGAATTGGGACAAAAATTGGAAAATTTTTCAGGGACTTTTAAAAAAGTTCAACTGGAATTTTAGCATTTTTTTATGTGAAATTGTAAACATGTGGACATGGATTTTGAAAATTCTAGAGAGAATTTTTTAAGCTTCAAGAGAATTTCAACAATTTTGAGAGGGATTTGAAAAGTTTCAATGGGAATGGGAAGAATTGGGACAAAAATTGGAAAATTTTTCAGGAACTTTGAAAAAATTTCAACTGGAATTTTACCCATTTTTTGACGTGAAATTGTAAACATGTTGAAGTGGATTTTGAAAATTCTAGAGAGAATTTTAAAAGCTTCAAGAGAATTTCAACAATTTTGAGAGGGATTTGAAAAGTTTCAATGGGAATGGGAAGAATTGGGACAAAAATTGGAAAATTTTTAAGGGACTTTGAAAAAATTTCAACTGGAATTTTAGCCATTTTTTGACGTGAAATTGTAAACATGTGGACATGGATTTTGAAAATTCTAGAGAGAATTTTAAAAGCTTCAACAGAATTTCAACAATTTTGAGAGGGATTTGAAAAGTTTCAATGGGAATGGGAAGCATTGGGACAAAAATTGGAAAATTTTTCAGGGACTTTGAAAAAATTTCAACTGGTATTTTAGCCATTTTGTTACGTGAAATTGTAAACATGTGGACATGGATTTTGAAAATTCTAGAGAGAATTTTTAAAGCTTCAAGAGAATTTCAACAGTTTTGAGAGGGATTTGAAAAGTTTCAATGGGAATGGGAAGAATTGGGACAAAAATTGGAAAATTTTTAAGGGACTTTGAAAAAATTTCAACTGGAATTTTAGCAATTTTTTGACGTGAAATTGTAAACATGTTGAAGTGGATTTTGAAAATTCTAGAGAGAATTTTAAAAGCTTCAAGAGAATTTCAACAATTTTGAGAGGGATTTGAAAAGTTTCAATGGGAATGGGAAGAATTGGGACAAAAATTGGAAAATTTTTCAGGGACTTTGAAAAAATTTCAACTGGAATTTTAGCCATTTTTTGACGTGAAATTGTAAACATGTGGCCATGGATTTTGAAAATTCTAGAGAGAATTTTAAAAGCTTCAACAGAATTTCAACACTTTTGAGAGGGATTTGAAAAGTTTCAATGGGAATGGGAAGAATTGGGACAAAAATTGGAAAATTTTTAAGGGACTTTGAAAAAATTTCAACTGGAATTTTAGCCATTTTTTTATGTGAAATTGTAAACATGTGGACATGGATTTTGAAAATTCTAGAGAGAATTTTAAAAGCTTCAACAGAATTTCAACAATTTTGAGAGGGATTTGAAAAGTTTCAATGGGAACGGGAAGAATTGGGACAAAAATTGGAAAATTTTTAAGGGACTTTGAAAAAATTTCAACTGGAATTTTAGCCATTTTTTGACGTGAAATTGTAAACATGTGGACATGGATTTTGAAAATTCTAGAGAGAATTTTAAAAGCTTCAAGAGAATTTCAACAGTTTTGAGAGGGATTTGAAAAGTTTCAATGGGAATGGGAAGAATTGGGACAAAAATTGGAAAATTTTTCAGGGACTTTGAAAAAATTTCAACTGGAATTTTAGCCATTTTTTGACGTGAAATTGTAAACATGTGGACATGGATTTTGAAAATTCTAGAGAGAATTTTAAAAGCTTCAACAGAATTTCAACAATTTTGAGAGGGATTTGAAAAGTTTCAATGGGAATGGGAAGAATTGGGACAAAAATTGGAAAATTTTTAAGGGACTTTGAAAAAATTTCAACTGGAATTTTAGCCATTTTTTGACGTGAAATTGTAAACATGTGGACATGGATTTTGAAAATTCTAGAGAGAATTTTAAAAGCTTTAACAGAATTTCTACAATTTTGAGAGGGATTTGAAAAGTTTCAATGGGAATGGGAAGAATTGGGACAAAAATTGGAAAATTTTTAAGGGACTTTGAAAAAATTTCAACTGGAATTTTAGCAATTTTTTGACGTGAAATTGTAAACATGTGGCCATGGATTTTGAAAATTCTAGAGAGAATTTTAAAAGCTTCAAGAGAATTTCAACACTTTTGAGAGGGATTTGAAAAGTTTCAATGGGAATGGGAAGAATTGGGACAAAATTGGAAAATTTTTAAGGGACTTTGAAAAAATTCCAACTGGAATTTTAGCCATTTTTTTACGTGAAATTGTAAACATGTGGACATGGATTTTGAAAATTCTAGAGAGAATTTTTAAAGCTTCAAGAGAATTTCAACAATTTTGAGAGGGATTTGAAAAGTTTCAATGGGAATGGGAAGAATTGGGACAAAAATTGGAAAATTTTTCAGGGACTTTGAAAAAATTTCAACTGGAATTTTAGCCATTTTTTGACGTGAAATTGTAAACATGTGGCCATGGATTTTGAAAATTCTAGAGAGAATTTTAAAAGCTTCAACAGAATTTCAACACTTTTGAGAGGGATTTGAAAAGTTTCAATGGGAATGGGAAGAATTGGGACAAAAATTGGAAAATTTTTAAGGGACTTTGAAAAAATTTCAACTGGAATTTTAGCAATTTTTTGACGTAAAATTGTAAACATGTGGACATGGATTTTGAAAATTCTAGAGAGAATTTTAAAAGCTTTAACAGAATTTCAACACTTTTGAGAGGGATTTGTAAAGTTTCAATGGGAATGGGAAGAATTGGGACAAAAATCGGAAAATTTTTAAGGGACTTTGAAAAAATTTCAACTGGAATTTTAGCCATTTTTTGACGTGAAATTGTAAACATGTGGCCATGGATTTTGAAAATTCTAGAGAGAATTTTAAAAGCTTCAACAGAATTTCAACAATTTTGAGAGGGATTTGAAAAGTTTCAATGGGAATGGGAAGAATTGGGACAAAAATTGGAAAATTTTTAAGGGACTTTGAAAAAATTTCAACTGGAATTTTAGCCATGTTTTGACGTGAAATTGTAAACATGTGGACATGGCTTTTGAAAATTCTAGAGAGAATTTTAAAAGCTTCAAGAGAATTTCAACAATTTTGAGAGGGATTTGAAAAGTTTCAATGGGAATGGGAAGAATTGGGACAAAAATTGGAAAATTTTTAAGGGACTTTGAAAAAATTTCAACTGGAATTTTAGCCATGTTTTGACGTGAAATTGTAAACATGTGGACATGGCTTTTGAAAATTCTAGAGAGAATTTTAAAAGCTTCAAGAGAATTTCAACAATTTTGAGAGGGATTTGAAAAGTTTCAATGGGAATGGGAAGAATTGGGACAAAAATTGGAAAATTTTTAAGGGACTTTGAAAAAATTTCAACTGGAATTTTAGCATTTTTTGACGTGAAATTGTAAACATGTGGACATGGATTTTGAAAATTCTAGAGAGAATTTTAAAAGCTTCAACAGAATTTCAACACTTTTGAGAGGGATTTGAAAAGTTTCAATGGGAATGGGAAGAATTGGGACAAAAATTGGAAAATTTTTAAGGGACTTTGAAAAAATTTCAACTGGAATTTTAGCAATTTTTTGACGTGAAATTGTAAACATGTGGCCATGGATTTTGAAAATTCTAGAGAGAATTTTAAAAGCTTCAAGAGAATTTCAACAATTTTGAGAGGGATTTGAAAAGTTTCAATGGGAATGGGAAGAATTGGGACAAAAATTGGAAAATTTTTAAGGGACTTTGAAAAAATTTCAACTGGAATTTTAGCCATTTTTTGACGTGAAATTGTAAACATGTGGCCATGGATTTTGAAAATTCTAGAGAGAATTTTAAAAGCTTCAAGAGAATTTCAACAATTTTGAGAGGGATTTGAAAAGTTTCAATGGGAATGGGAAGAATTGGGACAAAAATTGGAAAACTTTTCAGGGACTTTGAAAAAATTTCAACTGGAATTTTAGCCATTTTTTGACGTGAAATTGTAAACATGTGGCCATGGATTTTGAAAATTCTAGAGAGAATTTTAAAAGCTTCAAGAGAATTTCAACAATTTTGAGAGGGATTTGAAAAGTTTCAATGGGAATGGGAAGAATTGGGACAAAAATTGGAAAATTTTTAAGGGACTTAGAAAAAATTTCAACTGGAATTTTAGCCATTTTTTGACGTGAAATTGTAAACATGTGGCCATGGATTTTGAAAATTCTAGAGAGAATTTTAAAAGCTTCAACAGAATTTCAACACTTTTGAGAGGGATTTGAAAAGTTTCAATGGGAATGGGAAGAATTGGGACAAAAATTGGAAAATTTTTAAGGGACTTTGAAAAAATTTCAACTAGAATTTTAGCCATTTTTTTAAGTGAAATTGTAAACATGTGGACATGGATTTTGAAAATTCTAGAGAGAATTTTAAAAGCTTCAACAGAATTTCAACACTTTTGAGAGGGATTTGAAAAGTTTCAATGGGAATGGGAAGAATTGGGACAAAAATTGGAAAATTTTTAAGGGACTTTGAAAAAATTTCAACTGGAATTTTAGCCATTTTTTGACGTGAAATTGTAAACATGTGGACATAGATTTTGAAAATTCTAGAGAGAATTTTAAAAGCTTTAACAGAATTTCTACAATTTTGAGAGGGATTTGAAAAGTTTCAATGGGAAAGGGAAGAATTGGGACAAAAATTGGAAAATTTTAAAGGGACTTTGAAAAAATTTCAACTGGAATTTTAGCAATTTTTTGACGTGAAATTGTAAACATGTGGACATGGATTTTGAAAATTCTAGAGAGAATTTTAAAAGCTTCAAGAGAATTTCAACAATTTTGAGAGGGATTTGAAAAGTTTCAATGGGAATGGGAAGAATTGGGACAAAAATTGGAAAATTTTTAAGGGACTTTGAAAAAATTTCAACTGGAATATTAGCAATTTTTTTATGTGAAATTGTAAACATGTGGACATGGATTTTGAAAATTCTAGAGAGAATTCTAAAAGCTTCAAGAGAATTTCAACAATTTTGAGAGGGATTTGAAAAGTTTCAATGGGAATGGGAAGAATTGGGACAAAAATTGGAACATTTTTCAGGGACTTTGAAAAAATTTCAACTGGAATTTTAGCCATTTTTTGACGTGAAATTGTAAACATGTGGACATGGATTTTGAAAATTCTAGAGAGAATTTTAAAAGCTTCAACAGAATTTCAACAATTTTGAGAGGGATTTGAAAAGTTTCAATGGGAATGGGAAGAATTGGGACAAAAATTGGAAAATTTTTAAGGGACTTTGAAAAAATTTCAACTGGAATTTTAGCCATTTTTTTATGTGAAATTCTAAACATGTGGACATGGATTTTGAAAATTCTAGAGAGAATTTTAAAAGCTTCAACAGAATTTCAACAATTTTGAGAGGGATTTGAAAAGTTTCAATGGGAATGGGAAGAATTGGGACAAAAATGGGAAAATTTTGAAGGGACTTTGAAAAAATTTCAACTGGAATTTTAGCCATTTTTTTACGTGAAATTGTAGACATGTGGCCATGGATTTTGAAAATTCTAGAGAGAATTTTAAAAGCTTCAACAGAATTTCAACACTTTTGAGGGGGATTTGAAAAGTTTCAATGGGAATGGGAAGAATTGGGACAAAAATTGGAAAATTTTTCAGGGACTTTGAAAAAATTTCAACTGGAATTTTAGCCATTTTTTTATGTGAAATTGTAAACATGTGGCCATGGATTTTGAAAATTCTAGAGAGAATTTTAAAAGCTTCAAGAGAATTTCAACAATTTTGAGAGGGATTTGAAAAGTTTCAATGGGAATGGGAAGAATTGGGACAAAAATTGGAAAATTTTTAAGGGACTTTGAAAAAATTTCAACTGGAATTTTAGCCATTTTTTGACGTGAAATTGTAAACATGTGGCCATGGATTTTGAAAATTCTAGAGAGAATTTTAAAAGCTTCAAGAGAATTTCAACAATTTTGAGAGGGATTTGAAAAGTTTCAATGGGAATGGGAAGAATTGGGACAAAAATTGGAAAATTTTTAAGGGACTTTGAAAAAATTTCAACTGGAATTTTAGCAATTTTTTTATGTGAAATTGTAAACATGTGGCCATGGATTTTGAAAATTCTAGAGAGAATTTTAAAAGCTTCAAGAGAATTTCAACAATTTTGAGAGGGATTTGAAAAGTTTCAATGGGAATGGGAAGAATTGGGACAAAAATTGGAAAATTTTGAAGGGACTTTGAAAAAATTTCAACTGGAATTTTAGCCATTTTTTTATGTGAAATTGTAAACATGTGGACCTGGATATGGAAAATTCTAGAGAGAATTTTAAAAGCTTCAACAGAATTTCAACAATTTTGAGAGGGATTTGAAAAGTTTCAATGGGAATGGGAAGAATTGGGACAAAAATTGGAAAATTTTTAAGGGACTTTGAAAAAATTTCAACTGGAATTTTAGCAATTATTTTATGTGAAATTGTAAACATGTGGCCATGGATTTTGAAAATTCTAGAGAGAATTTTAAAAGCTTCAAGAGAATTTCAACAATTTTGAGAGGGATTTGAAAAGTTTCAATGGGAATGGGAAGAATTGGGACAAAAATTGGAAAATTTTTAAGGGACTTTGAAAAAATTTCAACTGGAATTTTAGCCATTTTTTGACGTGAAATTGTAAACATGTGGACATGGATATGGAAAATTCTAGAGAGAATTTTAAAAGCTTCAAGAGAATTTCAACAATTTTGAGAGGGATTTGAAAAGTTTCAATGGGAATGGGAAGAATTGGGACAAAAATTGGAAAATTTTTAAGGGACTTTGAAAAAATTTCAACTGGAATTTTAGCAATTTTTTGACGTGAAATTGTAAACATGTGGCCATGGATTTTGAAAATTCTAGAGAGAATTTTAAAAGCTTCAAGAGAATTTCAACAATTTTGAGAGGGATTTGAAAAGTTTCAATGGGAATGGGAAGAATTGGGACAAAAATTGGAAAATTTTTAAGGGACTTTGAAAAAATTTCAACTGGAATTTTAGCCATTTTTTGACGTGAAATTGTAAACATGTGGACATGGATTTTGAAAATTCTAGAGAGAATTTTAAAAGCTTCAAGAGAATTTCAACAATTTTGAGAGGGATTTGAAAAGTTTCAATGGGAACGGGAAGAATTGGGACAAAAATTGGAAAATTTTGAAGGGACTTTGAAAAAATTTCAACTGGAATTTTAGCCATTTTTTTACGTGAAATTGTAAACATGTGGACATGGATTTTGAAAATTCTAGAGAGAATTTTAAAAGCTTCAACAGAATTTCAACAATTTTGAGAGGGATTTGAAAAGTTTCAATGGGAATGGGAAGAATTGGGACAAAAATTGGAAAATTTTTAAGGGACTTTGAAAAAATTTCAACTGGAATTTTAGCCATTTTTTGACGTGAAATTGTGAACATGTGGACATGGATTTTGAAAATTCTAGAGAGAATTTTAAAAGCTTCAAGAGAATTTCAACAATTTTGAGAGGGATTTGAAAAGTTTCAATGGGAATGGGAAGAATTGGGACAAAAATTGGAAAATTTTTAAGGGACTTTGAAAAAATTTCAACTGGAATTTTAGCCATTTTTTGACGTGAAATTGTAAACATGTGGACATGGATTTTGAAAATTCTAGAGAGAATTTTAAAAGCTTCAAGAGAATTTCAACAATTTTGAGAGGGATTTGAAAAGTTTCAATGGGAATGGGAAGCATTGGGACAAAAATTGGAAAATTTTTCAGGGACTTTGAAAAAATTTCAACTGGAATTTTAGCCATTTTGTTACGTGAAATTGTAAACATGTGGCCATGGATTTTGAAAATTCTAGAGAGAATTTTTAAAGCTTCAAGAGAATTTCAACAATTTTGAGAGGGATTTGAAAAGTTTCAATGGGAATGGGAAGAATTGGGACAAAAATTGGAAAATTTTTCAGGGACTTTGAAAAAATTTCAACTGGAATTTTAGCCATTTTTTTAAGTGAAATTGTAAACATGTGGCCATGGATTTTGAAAATTCTAGAGAGAATTTTAAAAGCTTCAAGAGAATTTCAACAATTTTGAGAGGGATTTGAAAAGTTTCAATGGGAATGGGAAGAATTGGGACAAAAATTGGAAAATTTTTCAGGGACTTTGAAAAAATTTCAACTGGAATTTTAGCCATTTTTTGATGTGAAATTGTAAACATGTGGCCATGGATTTTGAAAATTCTAGAGAGAATTTTAAAAGCTTCAACAGAATTTCAACAATTTTGAGAGGGATTTGAAAAGTTTCAATGGGAATGGGAAGAATTGGGACAAAAATGGGAAAATTTTTAAGGGACTTTGAAAAAATTTCAACTGGAATTTTAGCAATTTTTTGACGTGAAATTGTAAACATGTGGCCATGGATTTTGAAAATTCTAGAGAGGATTTTAAAAGCTTCAAGAGAATTTCAACAATTTTGAGAGGGATTTGAAAAGTTTCAATGGGAATGGGAAGAATTGGGACAAAAATTGGAAAATTTTTCAGGGACTTTGAAAAAATTTCAACTGGAATTTTAGCAATTTTTTGACATGAAATTGTAAACATGTGGCCATGGATTTTGAAAATTCTAGAGAGAATTTTAAAAGCTTCAACAGAATTTCAACAATTTTGAGAGGGATTTGAAAAGTTTCAATGGGAATGGGAAGAATTGGGACAAAAATTGGAAAATTTTTAAGGGACTTTGAAAAAATTTCAACTGGAATTTTAGCCATTTTTTGACGTGAAATTGTGAACATGTTGAAGTGGATTTTGAAAATTCTAGAGAGAATTTTAAAAGCTTCAACAGAATTTCAACAATTTTGAGAGGGATTTGAAAAGTTTCAATGGGAATGGGAAGAATTGGGACAAAAATGGGAAAATTTTTAAGGGACTTTGAAAAAATTTCAACTGGAATTTTAGCCATTTTTTGACGTGAAATTGTAAACATGTGGACATGGATTTTGAAAATTCTAGAGAGAATTTTAAAAGCTTCAAGAGAATTTCAACAATTTTGAGAGGGATTTGAAAAGTTTCAATGGGAATGGGAAGCATTGGGACAAAAATTGGAAAATTTTTCAGGGACTTTGAAAAAATTTCAACTGGAATTTTAGCCATTTTGTTACGTGAAATTGTAAACATGTGGCCATGGATTTTGAAAATTCTAGAGAGAATTTTTAAAGCTTCAAGAGAATTTCAACAATTTTGAGAGGGATTTGAAAAGTTTCAATGGGAATGGGAAGAATTGGGACAAAAATTGGAAAATTTTTAAGGGACTTTGAAAAAATTTCAACTGGAATTTTAGCCATTTTTTTAAGTGAAATTGTAAACAGGTGGACATGGATTTTGAAAATTCTAGAGAGAATTTTAAAAGCTTCAAGAGAATTTCAACAATTTTGAGAGGGATTTGAAAAGTTTCAATGGGAATGGGAAGAATTGGGACAAAAATTGGAAAATTTTTAAGGGACTTTGAAAAAATTTCAACTGGAATTTTAGCCATTTTTTGACGTGAAATTGTGAACATGTTGAAGTGGATTTTGAAAATTCTAGAGAGAATTTTAAAAGCTTCAACAGAATTTCAACAATTTTGAGAGGGATTTGAAAAGTTTCAATGGGAATGGGAAGAATTGGGACAAAAATGGGAAAATTTTTAAGGGACTTTGAAAAAATTTCAACTGGAATTTTAGCAATTTTTTGACGTGAAATTGTAAACATGTGGCCATGGATTTTGAAAATTCTAGAGAGAATTTTAAAAGCTTCAAGAGAATTTCAACAATTTTGAGAGGGATTTGAAAAGTTTCAATGGGAATGGGAAGAATTGGGACAAAAATTGGAAAATTTTTCAGGGACTTTGAAAAAATTTCAACTGGAATTTTAGCAATTTTTTGACATGAAATTGTAAACATGTGGCCATGGATTTTGAAAATTCTAGAGAGAATTTTAAAAGCTTCAACAGAATTTCAACAATTTTGAGAGGGATTTGAAAAGTTTCAATGGGAATGGGAAGAATTGGGACAAAAATTGGAAAATTTTTAAGGGACTTTGAAAAAATTTCAACTGGAATTTTAGCCATTTTTTATGTGAAATTGTAAACATGTGGCCATGGATTTTGAAAATTCTAGAGAGAATTTTAAAAGCTTCAAGAGAATTTCAACAATTTTGAGAGGGATTTGAAAAGTTTCAATGGGAATGGGAATAATTGGGACAAAAATTGGAAAATTTTTCAGGGACTTTGAAAAAATTTCAACTGGAATTTTAGCCATTTTTTGACGTGAAATTGTAAACATGTGGACATGGATTTTGAAAATTCTAGAGAGAATTTTAAAAGCTTCAACAGAATTTCAACAATTTTGAGAGGGATTTGAAAAGTTTCAATGGGAATGGGAAGAATTGGGACAAAAATTGGAAAATTTTTAAGGGACTTTGAAAAAATTTCAACTGGAATTTTAGCCATTTTTTGACGTGAAATTGTGAACATGTGGCCATGGATTTTGAAAATTCTAGAGAGAATTTTAAAAGCTTCAAGAGAATTTCAACAATTTTGAGAGGGATTTGAAAAGTTTCAATGGGAATGGGAAGAATTGGGACAAAAATTGGAAAATTTTTAAGGGACTTTGAAAAAATTTCAACTGGAATTTTAGCCATTTTTTGACGTGAAATTGTAAACATGTGGACATGGATTTTGAAAATTCTAGAGAGAATTTTAAAAGCTTCAAGAGAATTTCAACAATTTTGAGAGGGATTTGAAAAGTTTCAATGGGAATGGGAAGCATTGGGACAAAAATTGGAAAATTTTTCAGGGACTTTGAAAAAATTTCAACTGGTATTTTAGCCATTTTGTTACGTGAAATTGTAAACATGTGGCCATGGATTTTGAAAATTCTAGAGAGAATTTTTAAAGCTTCAAGAGAATTTCAACAATTTTGAGAGGGATTTGAAAAGTTTCAATGGGAATGGGAAGAATTGGGACAAAAATTGGAAAATTTTTAAGGGACTTTGAAAAAATTTCAACTGGAATTTTAGCATTTTTTTTAAGTGAAATTGTAAACATGTGGACATGGATTTTGAAAATTCTAGAGAGAATTTTAAAAGCTTCAACAGAATTTCAACAATTTTGAGAGGGATTTGAAAAGTTTCAATGGGAATGGGAAGAATTGGGACAAAAATTGGAAAATTTTTCAGGGACTTTGAAAAAATTTCAACTGGAATTTTAGCCATTTTGTTACGTGAAATTGTAAACATGTGGACATGGATTTTGAAAATTCTAGAGAGAATTTTAAAAGCTTCAAGAGAATTTCAACAATTTTGAGAGGGATTTGAAAAGTTTCAATGGGAATGGGAAGAATTGGGACAAAAATTGGAAAATTTTTAAGGGACTTTGAAAAAATTTCAACTGGAATTTTAGCAATTTTTTGACGTGAAATTGTGAACATGTTGAAGTGGATTTTGAAAATTCTAGAGAGAATTTTAAAAGCTTCAACAGAATTTCAACAATTTTGAGAGGGATTTGAAAAGTTTCAATGGGAATGGGAAGAATTGGGACAAAAATTGGAAAATTTTTCAGGGACTTTGAAAAAATTTCAACTGGAATTTTAGCCATTTTTTGACGTGAAATTGTAAACATGTGGACATGGATTTTGAAAATTCTAGAGAGAATTTTAAAAGCTTCAAGAGAATTTCAACACTTTTGAGAGGGATTTGAAAAGTTTCAATGGGAATGGGAAGAATTGGGACAAAAATTGGAAAATTTTTAAGGGACTTTGAAAAAATTTCAACTGGAATTTTAGCAATTTTTTGACGTGAAATTGTAAACATGTGGACATGGATTTTGAAAATTCTAGAGAGAATTTTAAAAGCTTCAAGAGAATTTCAACAATTTTGAGAGGGATTTGAAAAGTTTCAATGGGAATGGGAAGAATTGGGACAAAAATTGGAAAATTTTTAAGGGACTTTGAAAAAATTTCAACTGGAATTTTAGCCATTTTTTGACGTGAAATTGTAAACATGTTGAAGTGGATTTTGAAAATTCTAGAGAGAATTTTAAAAGCTTCAAGAGAATTTCAACAATTTTGAGAGGGATTTGAAAAGTTTCAATGGGAATGGGAAGAATTGGGACAAAAATTGGAAAATTTTTCAGGGACTTTGAAAAAATTTCAACTGGAATTTTAGCCATTTTTTGACGTGAAATTGTAAACATGTGGCCATGGATTTTGAAAATTCTAGAGAGAATTTTAAAAGCTTCAAGAGAATTTCAACAATTTTGAGAGGGATTTGAAAAGTTTCAATGGGAATGGGAAGAATTGGGACAAAAATTGGAAAATTTTTCAGGGACTTTGAAAAAATTTCAACTGGAATTTTAGCCATTTTTTGACGTGAAATTGTAAACATGTGGAAGTGGATTTTGAAAATTCTAGAGAGAATTTTAAAAGCTTCAAGAGAATTTCAACAATTTTGAGAGGGATTTGAAAAGTTTCAATGGGAACGGGAAGAATTGGGACAAAAATTGGAAAATTTTTAAGGGACTTTGAAAAAATTTCAACTGGAATTTTAGCCATTTTTTTACGTGAAATTGTAAACATGTGGACATGGATTTTGAAAATTCTAGAGAGAATTTTAAAAGCTTCAAGAGAATTTCAACAGTTTTGAGAGGGATTTGAAAAGTTTCAATGGGAATGGGAAGAATTGGGACAAAAATTGGAAAATTTTTCAGGGACTTTGAAAAAATTTCAACTGGAATTTTAGCCATTTTTTGACGTGAAATTGTAAACATGTGGACATGGATTTTGAAAATTCTAGAGAGAATTTTAAAAGCTTCAACAGAATTTCAACAATTTTGAGAGGGATTTGAAAAGTTTCAATGGGAATGGGAAGAATTGGGACAAAAATTGGAAAATTTTGAAGGGACTTTGAAAAAATTTCAACTGGAATTTTAGCCATTTTTTGATGTGAAATTGTAAACATGTGGACATGGATTTTGAAAATTCTAGAGAGAATTTTAAAAGCTTCAACAGAATTTCAACAATTTTGAGAGGGATTTGAAAAGTTTCAATGGGAATGGGAAGAATTGGGACAAAAATTGGAAAATTTTTCAGGGACTTTGAAAAAATTTCAACTGGAATTTTAGCATTTTTTTGACGTGAAATTGTAAACATGTGGCCATGGATTTTGAAAATTCTAGAGAGAATTTTAAAAGCTTCAAGAGAATTTCAACAATTTTGAGAGGGATTTGAAAAGTTTCAATGGGAATGGGAAGAATTGGGACAAAAATTGGAAAATTTTTCAGGGACTTTGAAAAAATTTCAACTGGAATTTTAGCCATTTTTTTACGTGAAATTGTAAACATGTGGACATGGATTTTGAAAATTCTAGAGAGAATTTTTAAAGCTTCAAGAGAATTTCAACAATTTTGAGAGGGATTTGAAAAGTTTCAATGGGAATGGGAAGAATTGGGACAAAAATTGGAAAATTTTTAAGGGACTTTGAAAAAATTTCAACTGGAATTTTAGCCATTTTTTTAAGTGAAATTGTAAACATGTGGCCATGGATTTTGAAAATTCTAGAGAGAATTTTAAAAGCTTCAACAGAATTTCAACAATTTTGAGAGGGATTTGAAAAGTTTCAATGGGAATGGGAAGAATTGGGACAAAAATGGGAAAATTTTTAAGGGACTTTGAAAAAATTTCAACTGGAATTTTAGCCATTTTTTGACGTGAAATTGTAAACATGTGGCCATGGATTTTGAAAATTCTAGAGAGAATTTTAAAAGCTTCAAGAGAATTTCAACAATTTTGAGAGGGATTTGAAAAGTTTCAATGGGAATGGGAAGAATTGGGACAAAAATTGGAAAATTTTTCAGGGACTTTGAAAAAATTTCAACTGGAATTTTAGCAATTTTTTGACATGAAATTGTAAACATGTGGCCATGGATTTTGAAAATTCTAGAGAGAATTTTAAAAGCTTCAACAGAATTTCAACAATTTTGAGAGGGATTTGAAAAGTTTCAATGGGAATGGGAAGAATTGGGACAAAAATTGGAAAATTTTTCAGGGACTTTGAAAAAATTTCAACTGGAATTTTAGCCATTTTGTTACGTGAAATTGTAAACATGTGGACATGGATTTTGAAAATTCTAGAGAGAATTTTAAAAGCTTCAACAGAATTTCAACAATTTTGAGAGGGATTTGAAAAGTTTCAATGGGAAAGGGAAGAATTGGGACAAAAATTGGAAAATTTTTAAGGGACTTTGAAAAAATTTCAACTGGAATTTTAGCAATTTTTTGACGTGAAATTGTGAACATGTTGAAGTGGATTTTGAAAATTCTAGAGAGAATTTTAAAAGCTTCAACAGAATTTCAACAATTTTGAGAGGGATTTGAAAAGTTTCAATGGGAATGGGAAGAATTGGGACAAAAATTGGAAAATTTTTCAGGGACTTTGAAAAAATTTCAACTGGAATTTTAGCCATTTTTTGACGTGAAATTGTAAACATGTGGACATGGATTTTGAAAATTCTAGAGAGAATTTTAAAAGCTTCAACAGAATTTCAACACTTTTGAGAGGGATTTGAAAAGTTTCAATGGGAATGGGAAGAATTGGGACAAAAATTGGAAAATTTTTAAGGGACTTTGAAAAAATTTCAACTGGAATTTTAGCAATTTTTTGATGTGAAATTGTAAACATGTGGACATGGATTTTGAAAATTCTAGAGAGAATTTTAAAGCTTCAAGAGAATTTCAACAATTTTGAGAGGGATTTGAAAAGTTTCAATGGGAATGGGAAGAATTGGGACAAAAATTGGAAAATTTTTCAGGGACTTTTAAAAAAGTTCAACTGGAATTTTAGCATTTTTTTATGTGAAATTGTAAACATGTGGACATGGATTTTGAAAATTCTAGAGAGAATTTTTAAAGTTTCAAGAGAATTTCAACAATTTTGAGAGGGATTTGAAAAGTTTCAATGGGAATGGGAAGAATTGGGACAAAAATTGGAAAATTTTTAAGGGACTTTGAAAAAAATTTCAACTGGAATTTTAGCCATTTTTTGACGTGAAATTGTAAACATGTTGAAGTGGATTTTGAAAATTCTAGAGAGAATTTTAAAAGCTTCAAGAGAATTTCAACAATTTTGAGAGGGATTTGAAAAGTTTCAATGGGAATGGGAAGAATTGGGACAAAAATTGGAAAATTTTTCAGGGACTTTGAAAAAATTTCAACTGGAATTTTAGCCATTTTTTGACGTGAAATTGTAAACATGTGGCCATGGATTTTGAAAATTCTAGAGAGAATTTTAAAAGCTTCAAGAGAATTTCAACAATTTTGAGAGGGATTTGAAAAGTTTCAATGGGAATGGGAAGAATTGGGACAAAAATTGGAAAATTTTTCAGGGACTTTGAAAAAATTTCAACTGGAATTTTAGCCATTTTTTGACGTGAAATTGTAAACATGTGGAAGTGGATTTTGAAAATTCTAGAGAGAATTTTAAAAGCTTCAACAGAATTTCAACAATTTTGAGAGGGATTTGAAAAGTTTCAATGGGAATGGGAAGAATTGGGACAAAAATTGGAAAATTTTTAAGGGACTTTGAAAAAATTTCAACTGGAATTTTAGCCATTTTTTGACGTGAAATTGTAAACATGTGGACATGGATTTTGAAAATTCTAGAGAGAATTTTAAAAGCTTCAACAGAATTTCAACAATTTTGAGAGGGATTTGAAAAGTTTCAATGGGAATGGGAAGAATTGGGACAAAAATTGGAAAATTTTTCAGGGACTTTGAAAAAATTTCAACTGGAATTTTAGCATTTTTTTGACGTGAAATTGTAAACATGTGGCCATGGATTTTGAAAATTCTAGAGAGAATTTTAAAAGCTTCAACAGAATTTCAACAATTTTGAGAGGGATTTGAAAAGTTTCAATGGGAATGGGAAGAATTGGGACAAAAATTGGAAAATTTTTCAGGGACTTTGAAAAAATTTCAACTGGAATTTTAGCCATTTTTTTACGTGAAATTGTAAACATGTGGACATGGATTTTGAAAATTCTAGAGAGAATTTTTAAAGCTTCAAGAGAATTTCAACAATTTTGAGAGGGATTTGAAAAGTTTCAATGGGAATGGGAAGAATTGGGACAAAAATTGGAAAATTTTTAAGGGACTTTGAAAAAATTTCAACTGGAATTTTAGCCATTTTTTTAAGTGAAATTGTAAACATGTGGCCATGGATTTTGAAAATTCTAGAGAGAATTTTAAAAGCTTCAACAGAATTTCAACAATTTTGAGAGGGATTTGAAAAGTTTCAATGGGAAAGGGAAGAATTGGGACAAAAATTGGAAAATTTTTAAGGGACTTTGAAAAAATTTCAACTGGAATTTTAGCAATTTTTTGACGTGAAATTGTAAACATGTTGAAGTGGATTTTGAAAATTCTAGAGAGAATTTTAAAAGCTTCAAGAGAATTTCAACAATTTTGAGAGGGATTTGAAAAGTTTCAATGGGAATGGGAAGAATTGGGACAAAAATTGGAAAACTTTTCAGGGACTTTGAAAAAATTTCAACTGGAATTTTAGCAATTTTTTGACGTGAAATTGTAAACATGTGGCCATGGATTTTGAAAATTCTAGAGAGAATTTTAAAAGCTTCAACAGAATTTCAACACTTTTGAGAGGGATTTGAAAAGTTTCAATGGGAATGGGAAGAATTGGGACAAAAATTGGAAAATTTTTAAGGGACTTTGAAAAAATTTCAACTGGAATTTTAGCAATTTTTTGACGTGAAATTGTAAACATGTGGACATGGATTTTGAAAATTCTAGAGAGAATTTTAAAAGCTTCAAGAGAATTTCAACAATTTTGAGAGGGATTTGAAAAGTTTCAATGGGAATGGGAAGAATTGGGACAAAAATTGGAAAATTTTTCAGGGACTTTTAAAAAAGTTCAACTGGAATTTTAGCATTTTTTTATGTGAAATTGTAAACATGTGGACATGGATTTTGAAAATTCTAGAGAGAATTTTTAAAGCTTCAAGAGAATTTCAACAATTTTGAGAGGGATTTGAAAAGTTTCAATGGGAATGGGAAGAATTGGGACAAAAATTGGAAAATTTTTCAGGAACTTTGAAAAAATTTCAACTGGAATTTTACCCATTTTTTGACGTGAAATTGTAAACATGTTGAAGTGGATTTTGAAAATTCTAGAGAGAATTTTAAAAGCTTCAAGAGAATTTCAACAATTTTGAGAGGGATTTGAAAAGTTTCAATGGGAATGGGAAGAATTGGGACAAAAATTGGAAAATTTTTAAGGGACTTTGAAAAAATTTCAACTGGAATTTTAGCCATTTTTTGACGTGAAATTGTAAACATGTGGACATGGATTTTGAAAATTCTAGAGAGAATTTTAAAAGCTTCAACAGAATTTCAACAATTTTGAGAGGGATTTGAAAAGTTTCAATGGGAATGGGAAGCATTGGGACAAAAATTGGAAAATTTTTCAGGGACTTTGAAAAAATTTCAACTGGTATTTTAGCCATTTTGTTACGTGAAATTGTAAACATGTGGACATGGATTTTGAAAATTCTAGAGAGAATTTTTAAAGCTTCAAGAGAATTTCAACAGTTTTGAGAGGGATTTGAAAAGTTTCAATGGGAATGGGAAGAATTGGGACAAAAATTGGAAAATTTTTAAGGGACTTTGAAAAAATTTCAACTGGAATTTTAGCAATTTTTTGACGTGAAATTGTAAACATGTTGAAGTGGATTTTGAAAATTCTAGAGAGAATTTTAAAAGCTTCAAGAGAATTTCAACAATTTTGAGAGGGATTTGAAAAGTTTCAATGGGAATGGGAAGAATTGGGACAAAAATTGGAAAATTTTTCAGGGACTTTGAAAAAATTTCAACTGGAATTTTAGCCATTTTTTGACGTGAAATTGTAAACATGTGGCCATGGATTTTGAAAATTCTAGAGAGAATTTTAAAAGCTTCAACAGAATTTCAACACTTTTGAGAGGGATTTGAAAAGTTTCAATGGGAATGGGAAGAATTGGGACAAAAATTGGAAAATTTTTAAGGGACTTTGAAAAAATTTCAACTGGAATTTTAGCCATTTTTTTATGTGAAATTGTAAACATGTGGACATGGATTTTGAAAATTCTAGAGAGAATTTTAAAAGCTTCAACAGAATTTCAACAATTTTGAGAGGGATTTGAAAAGTTTCAATGGGAACGGGAAGAATTGGGACAAAAATTGGAAAATTTTTAAGGGACTTTGAAAAAATTTCAACTGGAATTTTAGCCATTTTTTGACGTGAAATTGTAAACATGTGGACATGGATTTTGAAAATTCTAGAGAGAATTTTAAAAGCTTCAAGAGAATTTCAACAGTTTTGAGAGGGATTTGAAAAGTTTCAATGGGAATGGGAAGAATTGGGACAAAAATTGGAAAATTTTTCAGGGACTTTGAAAAAATTTCAACTGGAATTTTAGCCATTTTTTGACGTGAAATTGTAAACATGTGGACATGGATTTTGAAAATTCTAGAGAGAATTTTAAAAGCTTCAACAGAATTTCAACAATTTTGAGAGGGATTTGAAAAGTTTCAATGGGAATGGGAAGAATTGGGACAAAAATTGGAAAATTTTTAAGGGACTTTGAAAAAATTTCAACTGGAATTTTAGCCATTTTTTGACGTGAAATTGTAAACATGTGGACATGGATTTTGAAAATTCTAGAGAGAATTTTAAAAGCTTTAACAGAATTTCTACAATTTTGAGAGGGATTTGAAAAGTTTCAATGGGAATGGGAAGAATTGGGACAAAAATTGGAAAATTTTTAAGGGACTTTGAAAAAATTTCAACTGGAATTTTAGCAATTTTTTGACGTGAAATTGTAAACATGTGGCCATGGATTTTGAAAATTCTAGAGAGAATTTTAAAAGCTTCAAGAGAATTTCAACACTTTTGAGAGGGATTTGAAAAGTTTCAATGGGAATGGGAAGAATTGGGACAAAATTGGAAAATTTTTAAGGGACTTTGAAAAAATTTCAACTGGAATTTTAGCCATTTTTTTACGTGAAATTGTAAACATGTGGACATGGATTTTGAAAATTCTAGAGAGAATTTTTAAAGCTTCAAGAGAATTTCAACAATTTTGAGAGGGATTTGAAAAGTTTCAATGGGAATGGGAAGAATTGGGACAAAAATTGGAAAATTTTTAAGGGACTTTGAAAAAATTTCAACTGGAATTTTAGCCATTTTTTGACGTGAAATTGTAAACATGTGGCCATGGATTTTGAAAATTCTAGAGAGAATTTTAAAAGCTTCAACAGAATTTCAACAATTTTGAGAGGGATTTGAAAAGTTTCAATGGGAAAGGGAAGAATTGGGACAAAAATTGGAAAATTTTTAAGGGACTTTGAAAAAATTTCAACTGGAATTTTAGCAATTTTTTGACGTGAAATTGTAAACATGTTGAAGTGGATTTTGAAAATTCTAGAGAGAATTTTAAAAGCTTCAAGAGAATTTCAACAATTTTGAGAGGGATTTGAAAAGTTTCAATGGGAATGGGAAGAATTGGGACAAAAATTGGAAAATTTTTCAGGGACTTTGAAAAAATTTCAACTGGAATTTTAGCCATTTTTTGACGTGAAATTGTAAACATGTGGCCATGGATTTTGAAAATTCTAGAGAGAATTTTAAAAGCTTCAACAGAATTTCAACACTTTTGAGAGGGATTTGAAAAGTTTCAATGGGAATGGGAAGAATTGGGACAAAAATTGGAACATTTTTAAGGGACTTTGAAAAAATTTCAACTGGAATTTTAGCAATTTTTTGACGTGAAATTGTAAACATGTGGCCATGGATTTTGAAAATTCTAGAGAGAATTTTAAAAGCTTCAAGAGAATTTCAACAATTTTGAGAGGGATTTGAAAAGTTTCAATGGGAATGGGAAGAATTGGGACAAAAATTGGAAAATTTTTCAGGGACTTTGAAAAAATTTCAACTGGAATTTTAGCCATTTTTTGACGTGAAATTGTGAACATGTGGACATGGATTTTGAAAATTCTAGAGAGAATTTTAAAAGCTTCAACAGAATTTCAACACTTTTGAGAGGGATTTGAAAAGTTTCAATGGGAATGGGAAGAATTGGGACAAAAATTGGAAAATTTTTAAGGGACTTTGAAAAAATTTCAACTGGAATTTTAGCAATTTTTTAATGTGAAATTGTAAACATGTGGACATGGATTTTGAAAATTCTAGAGAGAATTTTTAAAGCTTCAAGAGAATTTCAACAATTTTGAGAGGGATTTGAAAAGTTTCAATGGGAAAGGGAAGAATTGGGACAAAAGTGGGAAAATTTTTAAGGGACTTTGAAAAAATTTCAACTGGAATTTTAGCAATTTTTGACGTGAAATTGTAAACATGTTGAAGTGGATTTTGAAAATTCTAGAGAGAATTTTAAAAGCTTCAAGAGAATTTCAACAATTTTGAGAGGGATTTGAAAAGTTTCAATGGGAATGGGAAGAATTGGGACAAAAATTGGAAAATTTTTCAGGGACTTTGAAAAAATTTCAACTGGAATTTTAGCCATTTTTTGACGTGAAATTGTAAACATGTGGCCATGGATTTTGAAAATTCTAGAGAGAATTTTAAAAGCTTCAACAGAATTTCAACACTTTTGAGAGGGATTTGAAAAGTTTCAATGGGAATGGGAAGAATTGGGACAAAAATTGGAACATTTTTAAGGGACTTTGAAAAAATTTCAACTGGAATTTTAGCAATTTTTTGACGTGAAATTGTAAACATGTGGCCATGGATTTTGAAAATTCTAGAGAGAATTTTAAAAGCTTCAAGAGAATTTCAACAATTTTGAGAGGGATTTGAAAAGTTTCAATGGGAATGGGAAGAATTGGGACAAAAATTGGAAAATTTTTCAGGGACTTTGAAAAAATTTCAACTGGAATTTTAGCCATTTTTTGACGTGAAATTGTGAACATGTGGACATGGATTTTGAAAATTCTAGAGAGAATTTTAAAAGCTTCAACAGAATTTCAACACTTTTGAGAGGGATTTGAAAAGTTTCAATGGGAATGGGAAGAATTGGGACAAAAATTGGAACATTTTTCAGGGACTTTGAAAAAATTTCAACTGGAATTTTAGCCATTTTTTAATGTGAAATTGTAAACATGTGGACATGGATTTTGAAAATTCTAGAGAGAATTTTTAAAGCTTCAAGAGAATTTCAACAATTTTGAGAGGGATTTGAAAAGTTTCAATGGGAATGGGAAGAATTGGGACAAAAATTGGAAAATTTTTCAGGGACTTTGAAAAAATTTCAACTGGAATTTTAGCCATTTTTTGACGTGAAATTGTGAACATGTGGACATGGATTTTGAAAATTCTAGAGAGAATTTTAAAAGCTTCAACAGAATTTCAACACTTTTGAGAGGGATTTGAAAAGTTTCAATGGGAATGGGAAGAATTGGGACAAAAATTGGAACATTTTTCAGGGACTTTGAAAAAATTTCAACTGGAATTTTAGCAATTTTTTGACGTGAAATTGTAAACATGTGGACATGGATTTTGAAAATTCTAGAGAGAATTTTAAAAGCTTCAACAGAATTTCAACAATTTTGAGAGGGATTTGAAAAGTTTCAATGGGAATGGGAAGAATTGGGACAAAAATTGGAAAATTTTTAAGGGACTTTGAAAAAATTTCAACTGGAATTTTAGCAATTTTTTGACGTGAAATTGTAAACATGTGGACATGGATTTTGAAAATTCTAGAGAGAATTTTAAAAGCTTCAACAGAATTTCAACACTTTTGAGAGGGATTTGAAAAGTTTCAATGGGAATGGGAAGAATTGGGACAAAAATTGGAAAATTTTTAAGGGACTTTGAAAAAATTTCAACTGGAATTTTAGCAATTTTTTTACGTGAAATTGTAAACATGTGGACATGGATTTTGAAAATTCTAGAGAGAATTTTAAAAGCTTCAACAGAATTTCAACACTTTTGAGAGGGATTTGAAAAGTTTCAATGGGAATGGGAAGAATTGGGACAAAAATCGGAAAATTTTTAAGGGACTTTGAAAAAATTTCAACTGGAATTTTAGCCATTTTTTGACGTGAAATTGTAAACATGTGGCCATGGATTTTGAAAATTCTAGAGAGAATTTTAAAAGCTTCAACAGAATTTCAACAATTTTGAGAGGGATTTGAAAAGTTTCAATGGGAATGGGAAGAATTGGGACAAAAATGGGAAAATTTTGAAGGGACTTTGAAAAAATTTCAACTGGAATTTTAGCCATTTTTTGACGTGAAGTTGTAAACATGTGGACATGGATTTTGAAAATTCTAGAGAGAATTTTAAAAGCTTCAAGAGAATTTCAACAATTTTGAGAGGGATTTGAAAAGTTTCAATGGGAATGGGAAGAATTGGGACAAAAATTGGAAAATTTTTAAGGGACTTTGAAAAAATTTCAACTGGAATTTTAGCATTTTTTGACGTGAAATTGTAAACATGTGGACATGGATTTTGAAAATTCTAGAGAGAATTTTAAAAGCTTCAACAGAATTTCAACACTTTTGAGAGGGATTTGAAAAGTTTCAATGGGAATGGGAAGAATTGGGACAAAAATTGGAAAATTTTTAAGGGACTTTGAAAAAATTTCAACTGGAATTTTAGCAATTTTTTGACGTGAAATTGTAAACATGTGGCCATGGATTTTGAAAATTCTAGAGAGAATTTTAAAAGCTTCAAGAGAATTTCAACAATTTTGAGAGGGATTTGAAAAGTTTCAATGGGAATGGGAAGAATTGGGACAAAAATTGGAAAATTTTTAAGGGACTTTGAAAAAATTTCAACTGGAATTTTAGCCATTTTTTGCCGTGAAATTGTAAACATGTGGCCATGGATTTTGAAAATTCTAGAGAGAATTTTAAAAGCTTCAAGAGAATTTCAACAATTTTGAGAGGGATTTGAAAAGTTTCAATGGGAATGGGAAGAATTGGGACAAAAATTGGAAAATTTTTCAGGGACTTTGAAAAAATTTCAACTGGAATTTTAGCCATTTTTTGACGTGAAATTGTAAACATGTGGCCATGGATTTTGAAAATTCTAGAGAGAATTTTAAAAGCTTCAAGAGAATTTCAACACTTTTGAGAGGGATTTGAAAAGTTTCAATGGGAATGGGAAGAATTGGGACAAAAATTGGAAAATTTTTAAGGGACTTAGAAAAAATTTCAACTGGAATTTTAGCCATTTTTTGACGTGAAATTGTAAACATGTGGCCATGGATTTTGAAAATTCTAGAGAGAATTTTAAAAGCTTCAACAGAATTTCAACACTTTTGAGAGGGATTTGAAAAGTTTCAATGGGAATGGGAAGAATTGGGACAAAAATTGGAAAATTTTTAAGGGACTTTGAAAAAATTTCAACTAGAATTTTAGCCATTTTTTTAAGTGAAATTGTAAACATGTGGCCATGGATTTTGAAAATTCTAGAGAGAATTTTAAAAGCTTCAACAGAATTTCAACACTTTTGAGAGGGATTTGAAAAGTTTCAATGGGAATGGGAAGAATTGGGACAAAAATTGGAAAATTTTTAAGGGACTTTGAAAAAATTTCAACTAGAATTTTAGCCATTTTTTTAAGTGAAATTGTAAACATGTGGACATGGATTTTGAAAATTCTAGAGAGAATTTTAAAAGCTTCAACAGAATTTCAACACTTTTGAGAGGGATTTGAAAAGTTTCAATGGGAATGGGAAGAATTGGGACAAAAATTGGAAAATTTTTCAGGGACTTTGAAAAAATTTCAACTGGAATTTTAGCCATTTTTTGACGTGAAATTGTAAACATGTGGACATAGATTTTGAAAATTCTAGAGAGAATTTTAAAAGCTTTAACAGAATTTCTACAATTTTGAGAGGGATTTGAAAAGTTTCAATGGGAAAGGGAAGAATTGGGACAAAAATTGGAAAATTTTAAAGGGACTTTGAAAAAATTTCAACTGGAATTTTAGCCATTTTTTGACGTGAAATTGTAAACATGTGGACATGGATTTTGAAAATTCTAGAGAGAATTTTAAAAGCTTCAAGAGAATTTCAACAATTTTGAGAGGGATTTGAAAAGTTTCAATGGGAATGGGAAGAATTGGGACAAAAATTGGAAAATTTTGAAGGGACTTTGAAAAAATTTCAACTGGAATATTAGCAATTTTTTTATGTGAAATTGTAAACATGTGGACATGGATTTTGAAAATTCTAGAGAGAATTCTAAAAGCTTCAACAGAATTTCAACAATTTTGAGAGGGATTTGAAAAGTTTCAATGGGAATGGGAAGAATTGGGACAAAAATTGGAACATTTTTCAGGGACTTTGAAAAAATTTCAACTGGAATTTTAGCCATTTTTTGACGTGAAATTGTAAACATGTGGACATGGATTTTGAAAATTCTAGAGAGAATTTTAAAAGCTTCAACAGAATTTCAACAATTTTGAGAGGGATTTGAAAAGTTTCAATGGGAATGGGAAGAATTGGGACAAAAATTGGAAAATTTTTCAGGGACTTTGAAAAAATTTCAACTGGAATTTTAGCCATTTTTTTATGTGAAATTCTAAACATGTGGACATGGATTTTGAAAATTCTAGAGAGAATTTTAAAAGCTTCAACAGAATTTCAACAATTTTGAGAGGGATTTGAAAAGTTTCAATGGGAATGGGAAGAATTGGGACAAAAATGGGAAAATTTTTAAGGGACTTTGAAAAAATTTCAACTGGAATTTTAGCCATTTTTTGACGTGAAATTGTAGACATGTGGCCATGGATTTTGAAAATTCTAGAGAGAATTTTAAAAGCTTCAACAGAATTTCAACACTTTTGAGGGGGATTTGAAAAGTTTCAATGGGAATGGGAAGAATTGGGACAAAAATTGGAAAATTTTCAGGGACTTTGAAAAAATTTCAACTGGAATTTTAGCCATTTTTTTATGTGAAATTGTAAACATGTGGCCATGGATTTTGAAAATTCTAGAGAGAATTTTAAAAGCTTCAAGAGAATTTCAACAATTTTGAGAGGGATTTGAAAAGTTTCAATGGGAATGGGAAGAATTGGGACAAAAATTGGAAAATTTTTAAGGGACTTTGAAAAAATTTCAACTGGAATTTTAGCCATTTTTTGACGTGAAATTGTAAACATGTGGCCATGGATTTTGAAAATTCTAGAGAGAATTTTTAAAGCTTCAACAGAATTTCAACAATTTTGAGAGGGATTTGAAAAGTTTCAATGGGGGAAGAATTGGGACAAAAATTGGAAAATTTTGAAGGGACTTTGAAAAAATTTCAACTGGAATTTTAGCCATTTTTTTATGTGAAATTGTAAACATGTGGACCTGGATATGGAAAATTCTAGAGAGAATTTTAAAAGCTTCAACAGAATTTCAACAATTTTGAGAGGGATTTGAAAAGTTTCAATGGGAATGGGAAGAATTGGGACAAAAATTGGAAAATTTTTAAGGGACTTTGAAAAAATTTCAACTGGAATTTTAGCAATTTTTTGACGTGAAATTGTGAACATGTTGAAGTGGATTTTGAAAATTCTAGAGAGAATTTTAAAAGCTTCAACAGAATTTCAACAATTTTGAGAGGGATTTGAAAAGTTTCAATGGGAATGGGAAGAATTGGGACAAAAATTGGAAAATTTTTAAGGGACTTTGAAAAAATTTCAACTGGAATTTTAGCCATTTTTTGACGTGAAATTGTAAACATGTGGACATGGATTTTGAAAATTCTAGAGAGAATTTTAAAAGCTTCAAGAGAATTTCAACAATTTTGAGAGGGATTTGAAAAGTTTCAATGGGAATGGGAAGCATTGGGACAAAAATTGGAAAATTTTTCAGGGACTTTGAAAAAATTTCAACTGGTATTTTAGCCATTTTGTTACGTGAAATTGTAAACATGTGGCCATGGATTTTGAAAATTCTAGAGAGAATTTTTAAAGCTTCAAGAGAATTTCAACAATTTTGAGAGGGATTTGAAAAGTTTCAATGGGAATGGGAAGAATTGGGACAAAAATTGGAAAATTTTTAAGGGACTTTGAAAAAATTTCAACTGGAATTTTAGCATTTTTTTTAAGTGAAATTGTAAACATGTGGACATGGATTTTGAAAATTCTAGAGAGAATTTTAAAAGCTTCAAGAGAATTTCAACAATTTTGAGAGGGATTTGAAAAGTTTCAATGGGAATGGGAAGAATTGGGACAAAAATGGGAAAATTTTTCAGGGACTTTGAAAAAATTTCAACTGGAATTTTAGCCATTTTGTTACGTGAAATTGTAAACATGTGGACATGGATTTTGAAAATTCTAGAGAGAATTTTAAAAGCTTCAACAGAATTTCAACAATTTTGAGAGGGATTTGAAAAGTTTCAATGGGAAAGGGAAGAATTGGGACAAAAATTGGAAAATTTTTAAGGGACTTTGAAAAAATTTCAACTGGAATTTTAGCAATTTTTTGACGTGAAATTGTGAACATGTTGAAGTGGATTTTGAAAATTCTAGAGAGAATTTTAAAAGCTTCAAGAGAATTTCAACAATTTTGAGAGGGATTTGAAAAGTTTCAATGGGAATGGGAAGAATTGGGACAAAAATTGGAAAATTTTTCAGGGACTTTTAAAAAAGTTCAACTGGAATTTTAGCAATTTTTTGACGTGAAATTGTGAACATGTTGAAGTGGATTTTGAAAATTCTAGAGAGAATTTTAAAAGCTTCAACAGAATTTCAACAATTTTGAGAGGGATTTGAAAAGTTTCAATGGGAATGGGAAGAATTGGGACAAAAATTGGAAAATTTTTCAGGGACTTTGAAAAAATTTCAACTGGAATTTTAGCCATTTTTTGACGTGAAATTGTAAACATGTGGCCATGGATTTTGAAAATTCTAGAGAGAATTTTAAAAGCTTCAAGAGAATTTCAACAATTTTGAGAGGGATTTGAAAAGTTTCAATGGGAATGGGAAGCATTGGGACAAAAATTGGAAAATTTTTCAGGGACTTTGAAAAAATTTCAACTGGTATTTTAGCCATTTTGTTACGTGAAATTGTAAACATGTGGCCATGGATTTTGAAAATTCTAGAGAGAATTTTTAAAGCTTCAAGAGAATTTCAACAATTTTGAGAGGGATTTGAAAAGTTTCAATGGGAATGGGAAGAATTGGGACAAAAATTGGAAAATTTTTCAGGGACTTTGAAAAAATTTCAACTGGAATTTTAGCCATTTTTTGACGTGAAATTGTAAACATGTGGCCATGGATTTTGAAAATTCTAGAGAGAATTTTAAAAGCTTCAAGAGAATTTCAACAATTTTGAGAGGGATTTGAAAAGTTTCAATGGGAACGGGAAGAATTGGGACAAAAATTGGAAAATTTTTCAGGGACTTTGAAAAAATTTCAACTGGAATTTTAGCCATTTTTTGACGTGAAATTGTAAACATGTGGACATGGATTTTGAAAATTCTAGAGAGAATTTTAAAAGCTTCAAGAGAATTTCAACAGTTTTGAGAGGGATTTGAAAAGTTTCAATGGGAATGGGAAGAATTGGGACAAAAATTGGAAAATTTTTCAGGGACTTTGAAAAAATTTCAACTGGAATTTTAGCCATTTTTTGACGTGAAATTGTAAACATGTGGACATGGATTTTGAAAATTCTAGAGAGAATTTTAAAAGCTTCAACAGAATTTCAACAATTTTGAGAGGGATTTGAAAAGTTTCAATGGGAATGGGAAGAATTGGGACAAAAATTGGAAAATTTTGAAGGGACTTTGAAAAAATTTCAACTGGAATTTTAGCCATTTTTTGACGTGAAATTGTAAACATGTGGACATGGATTTTGAAAATTCTAGAGAGAATTTTAAAAGCTTCAACAGAATTTCAACAATTTTGAGAGGGATTTGAAAAGTTTCAATGGGAATGGGAAGAATTGGGACAAAAATTGGAAAATTTTTAAGGGACTTTGAAAAAATTTCAACTGGAATTTTAGCATTTTTTTGATGTGAAATTGTAAACATGTGGACATGGATTTTGAAAATTCTAGAGAGAATTTTAAAAGCTTCAACAGAATTTCAACAATTTTGAGAGGGATTTGAAAAGTTTCAATGGGAATGGGAAGAATTGGGACAAAAATTGGAAAATTTTTCAGGGACTTTGAAAAAATTTCAACTGGAATTTTAGCCATTTTTTTACGTGAAATTGTAAACATGTGGACATGGATTTTGAAAATTCTAGAGAGAATTTTTAAAGCTTCAAGAGAATTTCAACAATTTTGAGAGGGATTTGAAAAGTTTCAATGGGAATGGGAAGAATTGGGACAAAAATTGGAAAATTTTTAAGGGACTTTGAAAAAATTTCAACTGGAATTTTAGCCATTTTTTTAAGTGAAATTGTAAACATGTGGCCATGGATTTTGAAAATTCTACAGAGAATTTTAAAAGCTTCAACAGAATTTCAACAATTTTGAGAGGGATTTGAAAAGTTTCAATGGGAAAGGGAAGAATTGGGACAAAAATTGGAAAATTTTTAAGGGACTTTGAAAAAATTTCAACTGGAATTTTAGCAATTTTTTGACGTGAAATTGTAAACATGTTGAAGTGGATTTTGAAAATTCTAGAGAGAATTTTAAAAGCTTCAAGAGAATTTCAACAATTTTGAGAGGGATTTGAAAAGTTTCAATGGGAATGGGAAGAATTGGGACAAAAATTGGAAAATTTTTCAGGGACTTTGAAAAAATTTCAACTGGAATTTTAGCCATTTTTTGACGTGAAATTGTAAACATGTGGACATGGATTTTGAAAATTCTAGAGAGAATTTTAAAAGCTTCAACAGAATTTCAACACTTTTGAGAGGGATTTGAAAAGTTTCAATGGGAATGGGAAGAATTGGGACAAAAATGGGAAAATTTTTCAGGGACTTTGAAAAAATTTCAACTGGAATTTTAGCCATTTTTTTATGTGAAATTGTAAACATGTGGCCATGGATTTTGAAAATTCTAGAGAGAATTTTAAAAGCTTCAAGAGAATTTCAACAATTTTGAGAGGGATTTGAAAAGTTTCAATGGGAACGGGAAGAATTGGGACAAAAATTGGAAAATTTTTAAGGGACTTTGAAAAAATTTCAACTGGAATTTTAGCCATTTTTTGACGTGAAATTGTAAACATGTGGACATGGATTTTGAAAATTCTAGAGAGAATTTTAAAAGCTTCAAGAGAATTTCAACAGTTTTGAGAGGGATTTGAAAAGTTTCAATGGGAATGGGAAGAATTGGGACAAAAATTGGAAAATTTTTCAGGGACTTTGAAAAAATTTCAACTGGAATTTTAGCCATTTTTTGACGTGAAATTGTAAACATGTGGACATGGATTTTGAAAATTCTAGAGAGAATTTTAAAAGCTTCAACAGAATTTCAACAATTTTGAGAGGGATTTGAAAAGTTTCAATGGGAATGGGAAGAATTGGGACAAAAATTGGAAAATTTTTAAGGGACTTTGAAAAAATTTCAACTGGAATTTTAGCCATTTTTTGACGTGAAATTGTAAACATGTGGACATGGATTTTGAAAATTCTAGAGAGAATTTTAAAAGCTTCAAGAGAATTTCAACAATTTTGAGAGGGATTTGAAAAGTTTCAATGGGAATGGGAAGAATTGGGACAAAAATTGGAAAATTTTTCAGGGACTTTGAAAAAATTTCAACTGGAATTTTAGCATTTTTTTGACGTGAAATTGTAAACATGTGGCCATGGATTTTGAAAATTCTAGAGAGAATTTTAAAAGCTTCAAGAGAATTTCAACACTTTTGAGAGGGATTTGAAAAGTTTCAATGGGAATGGGAAGAATTGGACAAAAATTGGAAAATTTTTCAGGGACTTTGAAAAAATTTCAACTGGAATTTTAGCCATTTTTTTAAGTGAAATTGTAAACATGTGGCCATGGATTTTGAAAATTCTAGAGAGAATTTTAAAAGCTTCAACAGAATTTCAACAATTTTGAGAGGGATTTGAAAAGTTTCAATGGGAAAGGGAAGAATTGGGACAAAAATTGGAAAATTTTTAAGGGACTTTGAAAAAATTTCAACTGGAATTTTAGCAATTTTTTGACGTGAAATTGTAAACATGTTGAAGTGGATTTTGAAAATTCTAGAGAGAATTTTAAAAGCTTCAAGAGAATTTCAACAATTTTGAGAGGGATTTGAAAAGTTTCAATGGGAATGGGAAGAATTGGGACAAAAATTGGAAAATTTTTCAGGGACTTTGAAAAAATTTCAACTGGAATTTTAGCCATTTTTTGACGTGAAATTGTAAACATGTGGACATGGATTTTGAAAATTCTAGAGAGAATTTTAAAAGCTTCAACAGAATTTCAACACTTTTGAGAGGGATTTGAAAAGTTTCAATGGGAATGGGAAGAATTGGGACAAAAATTGGAAAATTTTTAAGGGACTTTGAAAAAATTTCAACTGGAATTTTAGCCATTTTTTTATGTGAAATTGTAAACATGTGGACATGGATTTTGAAAATTCTAGAGAGAATTTTAAAAGCTTCAACAGAATTTCAACAATTTTGAGAGGGATTTGAAAAGTTTCAATGGGAACGGGAAGAATTGGGACAAAAATTGGAAAATTTTTAAGGGACTTTGAAAAAATTTCAACTGGAATTTTAGCCATTTTTTGACGTGAAATTGTAAACATGTGGACATGGATTTTGAAAATTCTAGAGAGAATTTTAAAAGCTTCAAGAGAATTTCAACAGTTTTGAGAGGGATTTGAAAAGTTTCAATGGGAATGGGAAGAATTGGGACAAAAATTGGAAAATTTTTCAGGGACTTTGAAAAAATTTCAACTGGAATTTTAGCCATTTTTTGACGTGAAATTGTAAACATGTGGACATGGATTTTGAAAATTCTAGAGAGAATTTTAAAGCTTCAACAGAATTTCAACACTTTTGAGAGGGATTTGAAAAGTTTCAATGGGAATGGGAAGAATTGGGACAAAAATTGGAAAATTTTTAAGGGACTTTGAAAAAATTTCAACTGGAATTTTAGCCATTTTTTTATGTGAAATTGTAAACATGTGGCCATGGATTTTGAAAATTCTAGAGAGAATTTTAAAAGCTTCAAGAGAATTTCAACAATTTTGAGAGGGATTTGAAAAGTTTCAATGGGAACGGGAAGAATTGGGACAAAAATTGGAAAATTTTTAAGGGACTTTGAAAAAATTTCAACTGGAATTTTAGCCATTTTTTGACGTGAAATTGTAAACATGTGGACATGGATTTTGAAAATTCTAGAGAGAATTTTAAAAGCTTCAAGAGAATTTCAACAGTTTTGAGAGGGATTTGAAAAGTTTCAATGGGAATGGGAAGAATTGGGACAAAAATTGGAAAATTTTTCAGGGACTTTGAAAAAATTTCAACTGGAATTTTAGCCATTTTTTGACGTGAAATTGTAAACATGTGGACATGGATTTTGAAAATTCTAGAGAGAATTTTAAAAGCTTCAACAGAATTTCAACAATTTTGAGAGGGATTTGAAAAGTTTCAATGGGAATGGGAAGAATTGGGACAAAAATTGGAAAATTTTTAAGGGACTTTGAAAAAATTTCAACTGGAATTTTAGCCATTTTTTGACGTGAAATTGTAAACATGTGGACATGGATTTTGAAAATTCTAGAGAGAATTTTAAAAGCTTCAAGAGAATTTCAACAATTTTGAGAGGGATTTGAAAAGTTTCAATGGGAATGGGAAGAATTGGGACAAAAATTGGAAAATTTTTCAGGGACTTTGAAAAAATTTCAACTGGAATTTTAGCATTTTTTTGACGTGAAATTGTAAACATGTGGCCATGGATTTTGAAAATTCTAGAGAGAATTTTAAAAGCTTCAAGAGAATTTCAACACTTTTGAGAGGGATTTGAAAAGTTTCAATGGGAATGGGAAGAATTGGGACAAAAATTGGAAAATTTTTCAGGGACTTTGAAAAAATTTCAACTGGAATTTTAGCCATTTTTTTAAGTGAAATTGTAAACATGTGGCCATGGATTTTGAAAATTCTAGAGAGAATTTTAAAAGCTTCAAGAGAATTTCAACAATTTTGAGAGGGATTTGAAAAGTTTCAATGGGAAAGGGAAGAATTGGGACAAAAATTGGAAAATTTTTAAGGGACTTTGAAAAAATTTCAACTGGAATTTTAGCAATTTTTTGACGTGAAATTGTAAACATGTTGAAGTGGATTTTGAAAATTCTAGAGAGAATTTTAAAAGCTTCAAGAGAATTTCAACAATTTTGAGAGGGATTTGAAAAGTTTCAATGGGAATGGGAAGAATTGGGACAAAAATTGGAAAATTTTTCAGGGACTTTGAAAAAATTTCAACTGGAATTTTAGCCATTTTTTGACGTGAAATTGTAAACATGTGGACATGGATTTTGAAAATTCTAGAGAGAATTTTAAAAGCTTCAACAGAATTTCAACACTTTTGAGAGGGATTTGAAAAGTTTCAATGGGAATGGGAAGAATTGGGACAAAAATTGGAAAATTTTTAAGGGACTTTGAAAAAATTTCAACTGGAATTTTAGCCATTTTTTTATGTGAAATTGTAAACATGTGGACATGGATTTTGAAAATTCTAGAGAGAATTTTAAAAGCTTCAACAGAATTTCAACAATTTTGAGAGGGATTTGAAAAGTTTCAATGGGAACGGGAAGAATTGGGACAAAAATTGGAAAATTTTTAAGGGACTTTGAAAAAATTTCAACTGGAATTTTAGCCATTTTTTGACGTGAAATTGTAAACATGTGGACATGGATTTTGAAAATTCTAGAGAGAATTTTAAAAGCTTCAAGAGAATTTCAACAGTTTTGAGAGGGATTTGAAAAGTTTCAATGGGAATGGGAAGAATTGGGACAAAAATTGGAAAATTTTTCAGGGACTTTGAAAAAATTTCAACTGGAATTTTAGCCATTTTTTGACGTGAAATTGTAAACATGTGGACATGGATTTTGAAAATTCTAGAGAGAATTTTAAAAGCTTCAACAGAATTTCAACAATTTTGAGAGGGATTTGAAAAGTTTCAATGGGAATGGAAGAATTGGGACAAAAATTGGAAAATTTTTAAGGGACTTTGAAAAAATTTCAACTGGAATTTTAGCCATTTTTTTACGTGAAATTGTAAACATGTGGACATGGATTTTGAAAATTCTAGAGAGAATTTTAAAAGCTTCAACAGAATTTCAACAATTTTGAGAGGGATTTGAAAAGTTTCAATGGGAATGGGAAGAATTGGGACAAAAATTGGAAAATTTTTCAGGGACTTTGAAAAAATTTCAACTGGAATTTTAGCATTTTTTTGACGTGAAATTGTAAACATGTGGCCATGGATTTTGAAAATTCTAGAGAGAATTTTAAAAGCTTCAAGAGAATTTCAACACTTTTGAGAGGGATTTGAAAAGTTTCAATGGGAATGGGAAGAATTGGGACAAAAATTGGAAAATTTTTAAGGGACTTTGAAAAAATTTCAACTGGAATTTTAGCCATTTTTTTACGTGAAATTGTAAACATGTGGACATGGATTTTGAAAATTCTAGAGAGAATTTTTAAAGCTTCAAGAGAATTTCAACAATTTTGAGAGGGATTTGAAAAGTTTCAATGGGAATGGGAAGAATTGGGACAAAAATTGGAAAATTTTTAAGGGACTTTGAAAAAATTTCAACTGGAATTTTAGCCATTTTTTGACGTGAAATTGTAAATATGTGGCCATGGATTTTGAAAATTCTAGAGAGAATTTTAAAAGCTTCAACAGAATTTCAACAATTTTGAGAGGGATTTGAAAAGTTTCAATGGGAAAGGGAAGAATTGGGACAAAAATTGGAAAATTTTTAAAGGACTTTGAAAAAATTTCAACTGGAATTTTAGCAATTTTTTGACGTGAAATTGTAAACATGTTGAAGTGGATTTTGAAAATTCTAGAGAGAATTTTAAAAGCTTCAAGAGAATTTCAACAATTTTGAGAGGGATTTGAAAAGTTTCAATGGGAATGGGAAGAATTGGGACAAAAATTGGAAAATTTTTCAGGGACTTTGAAAAAATTTCAACTGGAATTTTAGCCATTTTTTGACGTGAAATTGTAAACATGTGGACATGGATTTTGAAAATTCTAGAGAGAATTTTAAAAGCTTCAACAGAATTTCAACACTTTTGAGAGGGATTTGAAAAGTTTCAATGGGAATGGGAAGAATTGGGACAAAAATTGGAAAATTTTTAAGGGACTTTGAAAAAATTTCAACTGGAATTTTAGCCATTTTTTGACGTGAAATTGTAAACATGTGGACATGGATTTTGAAAATTCTAGAGAGAATTTTAAAAGCTTCAAGAGAATTTCAACAATTTTGAGAGGGATTTGAAAAGTTTCAATGGGAATGGGAAGAATTGGGACAAAAATTGGAAAATTTTTCAGGGACTTTGAAAAAAGTTCAACTGGAATTTTAGCATTTTTTTATGTGAAATTGTAAACATGTGGACATGGATTTTGAAAATTCTAGAGAGAATTTTTAAAGCTTCAACAGAATTTCAACAATTTTGAGAGGGATTTGAAAAGTTTCAATGGGAATGGGAAGAATTGGGACAAAAATTGGAAAATTTTTAAGGGACTTTGAAAAAATTTCAACTGGAATTTTAGCCATTTTTTGACGTGAAATTGTAAACATGTTGAAGTGGATTTTGAAAATTCTAGAGAGAATTTTAAAAGCTTCAAGAGAATTTCAACAATTTTGAGAGGGATTTGAAAAGTTTCAATGGGAATGGGAAGAATTGGGACAAAAATTGGAAAATTTTTAAGGGACTTTGAAAAAATTTCAACTGGAATTTTAGCCATTTTTTGACGTGAAATTGTAAACATGTGGCCATGGATTTTGAAAATTCTAGAGAGAATTTTAAAAGCTTCAACAGAATTTCAACAATTTTGAGAGGGATTTGAAAAGTTTCAATGGGAACGGGAAGAATTGGGACAAAAATTGGAAAATTTTTAAGGGACTTTGAAAAAATTTCAACTGGAATTTTAGCAATTTTTTGACGTGAAATTGTAAACATGTTGAAGTGGATTTTGAAAATTCTAGAGAGAATTTTAAAAGCTTCAAGAGAATTTCAACAATTTTGAGAGGGATTTGAAAAGTTTCAATGGGAATGGGAAGAATTGGGACAAAAATTGGAAAATTTTTCAGGGACTTTGAAAAAATTTCAACTGGAATTTTAGCCATTTTTTGACGTGAAATTGTAAACATGTGGACATGGATTTTGAAAATTCTAGAGAGAATTTTAAAAGCTTCAACAGAATTTCAACACTTTTGAGAGGGATTTGAAAAGTTTCAATGGGAATGGGAAGAATTGGGACAAAAATTGGAAAATTTTTAAGGGACTTTGAAAAAATTTCAACTGGAATTTTAGCAATTTTTTGACGTGAAATTGTAAACATGTGGACATGGATTTTGAAAATTCTAGAGAGAATTTTAAAAGCTTCAAGAGAATTTCAACAATTTTGAGAGGGATTTGAAAAGTTTCAATGGGAATGGGAAGAATTGGGACAAAAATTGGAAAATTTTTCAGGGACTTTGAAAAAAGTTCAACTGGAATTTTAGCATTTTTTTATGTGAAATTGTAAACATGTGGACATGGATTTTGAAAATTCTAGAGAGAATTTTTAAAGCTTCAACAGAATTTCAACAATTTTGAGAGGGATTTGAAAAGTTTCAATGGGAATGGGAAGAATTGGGACAAAAATTGGAAAATTTTTAAGGGACTTTGAAAAAATTTCAACTGGAATTTTAGCCATTTTTTGACGTGAAATTGTAAACATGTTGAAGTGGATTTTGAAAATTCTAGAGAGAATTTTAAAAGCTTCAAGAGAATTTCAACAATTTTGAGAGGGATTTGAAAAGTTTCAATGGGAATGGGAAGAATTGGGACAAAAATTGGAAAATTTTTCAGGGACTTTGAAAAAATTTCAACTGGAATTTTAGCCATTTTTTGACGTGAAATTGTAAACATGTGGCCATGGATTTTGAAAATTCTAGAGAGAATTTTAAAAGCTTCAAGAGAATTTCAACAATTTTGAGAGGGATTTGAAAAGTTTCAATGGGAATGGGAAGAATTGGGACAAAAATTGGAAAATTTTTCAGGGACTTTGAAAAAATTTCAACTGGAATTTTAGCCATTTTTTGACGTGAAATTGTAAACATGTGGCCATGGATTTTGAAAATTCTAGAGAGAATTTTAAAAGCTTCAACAGAATTTCAACAATTTTGAGAGGGATTTGAAAAGTTTCAATGGGAACGGGAAGAATTGGGACAAAAATTGGAAAATTTTTAAGGGACTTTGAAAAAATTTCAACTGGAATTTTAGCCATTTTTTTACGTGAAATTGTAAACATGTGGACATGGATTTTGAAAATTCTAGAGAGAATTTTAAAAGCTTCAAGAGAATTTCAACAGTTTTGAGAGGGATTTGAAAAGTTTCAATGGGAATGGGAAGAATTGGGACAAAAATTGGAAAATTTTTAAGGGACTTTGAAAAAATTTCAACTGGAATTTTAGCCATTTTTTGACGTGAAATTGTAAACATGTGGACATGGATTTTGAAAATTCTAGAGAGAATTTTAAAAGCTTCAACAGAATTTCAACAATTTTGAGAGGGATTTGAAAAGTTTCAATGGGAATGGGAAGAATTGGGACAAAAATTGGAAAATTTTTCAGGGACTTTGAAAAAATTTCAACTGGAATTTTAGCCATTTTGTTACGTGAAATTGTAAACATGTGGACATGGATTTTGAAAATTCTAGAGAGAATTTTTAAAGCTTCAAGAGAATTTCAACAATTTTGAGAGGGATTTGAAAAGTTTCAATGGGAATGGGAAGAATTGGGACAAAAATTGGAAAATTTTTAAGGGACTTTGAAAAAATTTCAACTGGAATTTTAGCCATTTTTTGACGTGAAATTGTAAACATGTGGCCATGGATTTTGAAAATTCTAGAGAGAATTTTAAAAGCTTCAAGAGAATTTCAACAATTTTGAGAGGGATTTGAAAAGTTTCAATGGGAACGGGAAGAATTGGGACAAAAATTGGAAAATTTTTAAGGGACTTTGAAAAAATTTCAACTGGAATTTTAGCCATTTTTTGACGTGAAATTGTAAACATGTGGACATGGATTTTGAAAATTCTAGAGAGAATTTTAAAAGCTTCAAGAGAATTTCAACAATTTTGAGAGGGATTTGAAAAGTTTCAATGGGAATGGGAAGAATTGGGACAAAAATTGGAAAATTTTTAAGGGACTTTGAAAAAATTTCAACTGGAATTTTAGCCATTTTTTGACGTGAAATTGTAAACATGTGGACATGGATTTTGAAAATTCTAGAGAGAATTTTAATAGCTTCAACAGAATTTCAACAATTTTGAGAGGGATTTGAAAAGTTTCAATGGGAATGGGAAGAATTGGGACAAAAATTGGAAAATTTTGAAGGGACTTTGAAAAAATTTCAACTGGAATTTTAGCCATTTTTTGACGTGAAATTGTAAACATGTGGACATGGATTTTGAAAATTCTAGAGAGAATTTTAAAAGCTTCAACAGAATTTCAACAATTTTGAGAGGGATTTGAAAAGTTTCAATGGGAATGGGAAGAATTGGGACAAAAATTGGAAAATTTTTCAGGGACTTTGAAAAAATTTCAACTGGAATTTTAGCATTTTTTTGATGTGAAATTGTAAACATGTGGACATGGATTTTGAAAATTCTAGAGAGAATTTTAAAAGCTTCAACAGAATTTCAACAATTTTGAGAGGGATTTGAAAAGTTTCAATGGGAATGGGAAGAATTGGGACAAAAATTGGAAAATTTTTAAGGGACTTTGAAAAAATTTCAACTGGAATTTTAGCCATTTTTTTACGTGAAATTGTAAACATGTGGACATGGATTTTGAAAATTCTAGAGAGAATTTTTAAAGCTTCAAGAGAATTTCAACAATTTTGAGAGGGATTTGAAAAGTTTCAATGGGAATGGGAAGAATTGGGACAAAAATTGGAAAATTTTTAAGGGACTTTGAAAAAATTTCAACTGGAATTTTAGCCATTTTTTTAAGTGAAATTGTAACCATGTGGCCATGGATTTTGAAAATTCTAGAGAGAATTTTAAAAGCTTCAACAGAATTTCAACAATTTTGAGAGGGATTTGAAAAGTTTCAATGGGAAAGGGAAGAATTGGGACAAAAATTGGAAAATTTTTCAGGGACTTTGAAAAAATTTCAACTGGAATTTTAGCCATTTTTTGACGTGAAATTGTAAACATGTGGACATGGATTTTGAAAATTCTAGAGAGAATTTTAAAAGCTTCAACAGAATTTCAACAATTTTGAGAGGGATTTGAAAAGTTTCAATGGGAATGGGAAGAATTGGGACATAAATTGGAAAATTTTTCAGGGACTTTGAAAAAATTTCAACTGGAATTTTAGCCATTTTGTTACGTGAAATTGTAAACATGTGGACATGGATTTTGAAAATTCTAGAGAGAATTTTAAAAGCTTCAACAGAATTTCAACAATTTTGAGAGGGATTTGAAAAGTTTCAATGGGAATGGGAAGAATTGGGACAAAAATTGGAAAATTTTTAAGGGACTTTGAAAAAATTTCAACTGGAATTTTAGCCATTTTTTGACGTGAAATTGTAAACATGTGGCCATGGATTTTGAAAATTCTAGAGAGAATTTTAAAAGCTTCAACAGAATTTCAACAATTTTGAGAGGGATTTGAAAAGTTTCAATGGGAACGGGAAGAATTGGGACAAAAATTGGAAAATTTTTAAGGGACTTTGAAAAAATTTCAACTGGAATTTTAGCCATTTTTTTACGTGAAATTGTAAACATGTGGACATGGATTTTGAAAATTCTAGAGAGAATTTTAAAAGCTTCAAGAGAATTTCAACAATTTTGAGAGGGATTTGAAAAGTTTCAATGGGAATGGGAAGAATTGGGACAAAAATTGGAAAATTTTTAAGGGACTTTGAAAAAATTTCAACTGGAATTTTAGCCATTTTTTGACGTGAAATTGTAAACATGTGGACATGGATTTTGAAAATTCTAGAGAGAATTTTAAAAGCTTCAAGAGAATTTCAACAATTTTGAGAGGGATTTGAAAAGTTTCAATGGGAATGGGAAGAATTGGGACAAAAATTGGAAAATTTTGAAGGGACTTTGAAAAAATTTCAACTGGAATTTTAGCCATTTTTTGACGTGAAATTGTAAACATGTGGACATGGATTTTGAAAATTCTAGAGAGAATTTTAAAAGCTTCAACAGAATTTCAACAATTTTGAGAGGGATTTGAAAAGTTTCAATGGGAATGGGAAGAATTGGGACAAAAATTGGAAAATTTTTCAGGGACTTTGAAAAAATTTCAACTGGAATTTTAGCATTTTTTTGATGTGAAATTGTAAACATGTGGACATGGATTTTGAAAATTCTAGAGAGAATTTTAAAAGCTTCAACAGAATTTCAACAATTTTGAGAGGGATTTGAAAAGTTTCAATGGGAATGGGAAGAATTGGGACAAAAATTGGAAAATTTTTAAGGGACTTTGAAAAAATTTCAACTGGAATTTTAGCCATTTTTTTACGTGAAATTGTAAACATGTGGACATGGATTTTGAAAATTCTAGAGAGAATTTTTAAAGCTTCAAGAGAATTTCAACAATTTTGAGAGGGATTTGAAAAGTTTCAATGGGAATGGGAAGAATTGGGACAAAAATTGGAAAATTTTTAAGGGACTTTGAAAAAATTTCAACTGGAATTTTAGCCATTTTTTTAAGTGAAATTGTAACCATGTGGCCATGGATTTTGAAAATTCTAGAGAGAATTTTAAAAGCTTCAACAGAATTTCAACAATTTTGAGAGGGATTTGAAAAGTTTCAATGGGAAAGGGAAGAATTGGGACAAAAATTGGAAAATTTTTCAGGGACTTTGAAAAAATTTCAACTGGAATTTTAGCAATTTTTTGACGTGAAATTGTAAACATGTTGAAGTGGATTTTGAAAATTCTAGAGAGAATTTTAAAAGCTTCAAGAGAATTTCAACAATTTTGAGAGGGATTTGAAAAGTTTCAATGGGAATGGGAAGAATTGGGACAAAAATTGGAATTGGGACAAAAATTGGAAATTTTTAAGGGACTTTGAAAAAAATTTCAACTGGAATTTTAGCCATTTTTTGACGTGAAATTGTAAACATGTGGACATGGATTTTGAAAATTCTAGAGAGAATTTTAAAAGCTTCAACAGAATTTCAACACTTTTGAGAGGGATTTGAAAAGTTTCAATGGGAATGGGAAGAATTGGGACAAAAATTGGAAAATTTTTCAGGGACTTTGAAAAATTTCAACTGGAATTTTAGCCATTTTTTGACGTGAAATTGTAAACATGTGGCCATGGATTTTGAAAATTCTAGAGAGAATTTTAAAAGCTTCAAGAGAATTTCAACAATTTTGAGAGGGATTTGAAAAGTTTCAATGGGAATGGGAAGAATTGGGACAAAAATTGGAAAATTTTTCAGGACTTTGAAAAAATTTCAACTGGAATTTTAGCCATTTTTTGACGTGAAATTGTAAACATGTGGAAGTGGATTTGAAAATTCTAGAGAGAATTTTAAAAGCTTCAACAGAATTTCAACAATTTTGAGAGGGATTTGAAAAGTTTCAATGGGAACGGGAAGAATTGGGACAAAAATTGGAAAATTTTTAAGGACTTTGAAAAAATTTTCAACTGGAATTTTAGCCATTTTTTTACGTGAAATTGTAAACATGTGGACATGGATTTTGAAAATTCTAGAGAGAATTTTAAAAGCTTCAAGAGAATTTCAACAGTTTTGAGAGGGATTTGAAAAGTTTCAATGGGAATGGGAAGAATTGGGACAAAAATTGGAAAATTTTTAAGGACTTTGAAAAAATTTCAACTGGAATTTTAGCAATTTTTGACGTGAAATTGTAAACATGTGGACATGGATTTTGAAAATTCTAGAGAGAATTTTAAAAGCTTCAACAGAATTTCAACAATTTTGAGAGGGATTGAAAAGTTTCAATGGGAATGGGAAGAATTGGGACAAAAATTGGAAAATTTTTAAGGGACTTTGAAAAAATTTCAACTGGAATTTTAGCCATTTTTTGACGTGAAATTGTAAACATGTGGACATGGATTTTGAAAATTCTAGAGAGAATTTTAAAAGCTTCAACAGAATTTCAACAATTTTGAGAGGGATTTGAAAAGTTTCAATGGGAATGGGAAGAATTGGGACAAAAATTGGAAAATTTTTCAGGGACTTTGAAAAAATTTCAACTGGAATTTTAGCCATTTTGTTACGTGAAATTGTAAACATGTGGACATGGATTTTGAAAATTCTAGAGAGAATTTTTAAAGCTTCAAGAGAATTTCAACACTTTTGAGAGGGATTTGAAAAGTTTCAATGGGAATGGGAAGAATTGGGACAAAATTGAAAATTTTTAAGGGACTTTGAAAAATTTCAACTGGAATTTTAGCCATTTTTTGACGTGAAATTGTAAACATGTGGCCATGGATTTTGAAAATCTAGAGAGAATTTTAAAAGCTTCAACAGAATTTCAACAATTTTGAGAGGGATTTGAAAAAGTTTCAATGGGAATGGGAAGAATTGGGACAAAAATTGGAAAATTTTTCAGGACTTTGAAAAAATTTCAACTGGAATTTTAGCCATTTTTTTACGTGAAATTGTAAACATGTGGACATGGATTTTGAAAATTCTAGAGAGAATTTTAAAAGCTTCAAGAGAATTTCAACAATTTTGAGAGGGATTTGAAAAGTTTCAATGGGAATGGGAAGAATTGGGACAAAATTGGAAAATTTTTAAGGGACTTTGAAAAAATTTCAACTGGAATTTTAGCCATTTTTTTATGTGAAATTGTAAACATGTGGCCATGGATTTTGAAAATTCTAGAGAGAATTTTAAAAGCTTCAACAGAATTTCAACAATTTTGAGAGGGATTTGAAAAGTTTCAATGGGAATGGGAAGAATTGGGACAAAAATTGGAAAATTTTGAAGGGACTTTGAAAAAATTTCAACTGGAATTTTAGCCATTTTTTGACGTGAAATTGTAAACATGTGGACATGGATTTTGAAAATTCTAGAGAGAATTTTAAAAGCTTCAACAGAATTTCAACAATTTTGAGAGGGATTTGAAAAGTTTCAATGGGAATGGAAGAATTGGGACAAAAATTGGAAAATTTTTCAGGGACTTTGAAAAAATTTCAACTGGAATTTTAGCATTTTTTTGATGTGAAATTGTAAACATGTGGACATGGATTTTGAAAATTGTAGAGAGAATTTAAAAGCTTCAACAGAATTTCAACAATTTTGAGAGGGATTTGAAAAGTTTCAATGGGAATGGGAAGAATTGGGACAAAAATTGGAAAATTTTTAAGGGACTTTGAAAAATTTCAACTGGAATTTTAGCCATTTTTTACGTGAAATTGTAAACATGTGGACATGGATTTTGAAAATTCTAGAGAGAATTTTAAAAGCTTCAAGAGAATTTCAACAATTTTGAGAGGGATTTGAAAAGTTTCAATGGGAATGGGAAGAATTGGGACAAAAATTGGAAAATTTTTAAGGGACTTTGAAAAAATTTCAACTGGAATTTTAGCCATTTTTTTAAGTGAAATTGTAACCATGTGGCCATGGATTTTGAAAATTCTAGAGAGAATTTTAAAAGCTTCAACAGAATTTCAACAATTTTGAGAGGGATTTGAAAAGTTTCAATGGGAAAGGGAAGAATTGGGACAAAAATTGGAAAATTTTTCAGGACTTTGAAAAAATTTCAACTGGAATTTTAGCAATTTTTTGACGTGAAATTGTAAACATGTTGAAGTGGATTTTGAAAATTCTAGAGAGAATTTTAAAAGCTTCAAGAGAATTTCAACAATTTTGAGAGGGATTTGAAAAGTTTCAATGGGAATGGGAAGAATTGGGACAAAAATTGGAAAATTTTTAAGGGACTTTGAAAAATTTCAACTGGAATTTTAGCCATTTTTTGACGTGAAATTGTAAACATGTGGACATGGATTTTGAAAATTCTAGAGAGAATTTTAAAAGCTTCAACAGAATTTCAACACTTTTGAGAGAGATTTGAAAAGTTTCAATGGGAATGGGAAGAATTGGGACAAAAATTGGAAAATTTTGAAGGGACTTTGAAAAAATTTCAACTGGAATTTTAGCCATTTTTTGACGTGAAATTGTAAACATGTGGACATGGATTTTGAAAATTCTAGAGAGAATTTTAAAAGCTTCAAGAGAATTTCAACAATTTTGAGAGGGATTTGAAAAGTTTCAATGGGAATGGGAAGAATTGGACAAAAATTGGAAAATTTTTCAGGACTTTTAAAAAAGTTCAACTGGAATTTTAGCATTTTTTTATGTGAAATTGTAAACATGTGGACATGGATTTTTGAAAATTCTAGAGAGAATTTTTAAAGCTTCAACAGAATTTCAACAATTTTGAGAGGGATTTGAAAAGTTTCAATGGGAATGGGAAGAATTGGGACAAAAATTGGAAAATTTTTCAGGGACTTTGAAAAAATTTCAACTGGAATTTTAGCCATTTTTTGACGTGAAATTGTAAACATGTTGAAGTGGATTTTGAAAATTCTAGAGAGAATTTTAAAAGCTTCAACAGAATTTCAACAATTTTGAGAGGGATTTGAAAAGTTTCAATGGGAATGGGAAGAATTGGGACAAAAATTGGAAAATTTTTCAGGGACTTTGAAAAAATTTCAACTGGAATTTTAGCATTTTTTTGATGTGAAATTGTAAACATGTGGACATGGATTTTGAAAATTGTAGAGAGAATTTTAAAAGCTTCAACAGAATTTCAACAATTTTGAGAGGGATTTGAAAAGTTTCAATGGGAATGGGAAGAATTGGGACAAAAATTGGAAAATTTTTAAGGGACTTTGAAAAAATTTCAACTGGAATTTTAGCCATTTTTTTACGTGAAATTGTAAACATGTGGACATGGATTTTGAAAATTCTAGAGAGAATTTTAAAAGCTTCAAGAGAATTTCAACAATTTTGAGAGGGATTTGAAAAGTTTCAATGGGAATGGGAAGAATTGGGACAAAAATTGGAAAATTTTTAAGGGACTTTGAAAAAATTTCAACTGGAATTTTAGCCATTTTTTTAAGTGAAATTGTAACCATGTGGCCATGGATTTTGAAAATTCTAGAGAGAATTTTAAAAGCTTCAACAGAATTTCAACAATTTTGAGAGGGATTTGAAAAGTTTCAATGGGAAAGGGAAGAATTGGGACAAAAATTGGAAAATTTTTAAGGGACTTTGAAAAAATTTCAACTGGAATTTTAGCAATTTTTTGACGTGAAATTGTAAACATGTTGAAGTGGATTTTGAAAATTCTAGAGAGAATTTTAAAAGCTTCAAGAGAATTTCAACAATTTTGAGAGGGATTTGAAAAGTTTCAATGGGAATGGGAAGAATTGGGACAAAAATTGGAAAATTTTTCAGGGACTTTGAAAAAATTTCAACTGGAATTTTAGCCATTTTTTGACGTGAAATTGTAAACATGTGGACATGGATTTTGAAAATTCTAGAGAGAATTTTAAAAGCTTCAACAGAATTTCAACACTTTTGAGAGAGATTTGAAAAGTTTCAATGGGAATGGGAAGAATTGGGACAAAAATTGGAAAATTTTGAAGGGACTTTGAAAAAATTTCAACTGGAATTTTAGCCATTTTTTGACGTGAAATTGTAAACATGTGGACATGGATTTTGAAAATTCTAGAGAGAATTTTAAAAGCTTCAAGAGAATTTCAACAATTTTGAGAGGGATTTGAAAAGTTTCAATGGGAATGGGAAGAATTGGGACAAAAATTGGAAAATTTTTCAGGGACTTTTAAAAAAGTTCAACTGGAATTTTAGCATTTTTTTATGTGAAATTGTAAACATGTGGACATGGATTTTGAAAATTCTAGAGAGAATTTTTAAAGCTTCAACAGAATTTCAACAATTTTGAGAGGGATTTGAAAAGTTTCAATGGGAATGGGAAGAATTGGGACAAAAATTGGAAAATTTTTCAGGGACTTTGAAAAAATTTCAACTGGAATTTTAGCCATTTTTTGACGTGAAATTGTAAACATGTTGAAGTGGATTTTGAAAATTCTAGAGAGAATTTTAAAAGCTTCAACAGAATTTCAACAATTTTGAGAGGGATTTGAAAAGTTTCAATGGGAATGGGAAGAATTGGGACAAAAATTGGAAAATTTTTAAGGGACTTTGAAAAAATTTCAACTGGAATTTTAGCCATTTTTTGACGTGAAATTGTAAACATGTGGACATGGATTTTGAAAATTCTAGAGAGAATTTTAAAAGCTTCAACAGAATTTCAACAATTTTGAGAGGGATTTGAAAAGTTTCAATGGGAATGGGAAGCATTGGGACAAAAATTGGAAAATTTTTCAGGGACTTTGAAAAAATTTCAACTGGTATTTTAGCCATTTTGTTACGTGAAATTGTAAACATGTGGACATGGATTTTGAAAATTCTAGAGAGAATTTTTAAAGCTTCAAGAGAATTTCAACAGTTTTGAGAGGGATTTGAAAAGTTTCAATGGGAATGGGAAGAATTGGGACAAAAATTGGAAAATTTTTCAGGGACTTTGAAAAAATTTCAACTGGAATTTTAGCAATTTTTTGACGTGAAATTGTAAACATGTGGCCATGGATTTTGAAAATTCTAGAGAGAATTTTAAAAGCTTCAACAGAATTTCAACAATTTTGAGAGGGATTTGAAAAGTTTCAATGGGAAAGGGAAGAATTGGGACAAAAATTGGAAAATTTTTAAGGGACTTTGAAAAAATTTCAACTGGAATTTTAGCAATTTTTGACGTGAAATTGTAAACATGTTGAAGTGGATTTTGAAAATTCTAGAGAGAATTTAAAAGCTTCAACCGAATTTCAACACTTTTGAGAGGGATTTGAAAAGTTTCAATGGGAATGGGAAGAATTGGGACAAAAATTGGAAAATTTTCAGGGACTTTGAAAAATTTCAACTGGAATTTTAGCCATTTTTTTATGTGAAATTGTAAACATGTGGACATGGATTTTGAAAATTCTAGAGAGAATTTTAAAAGCTTCAACAGAATTTCAACAATTTTGAGAGGGATTTGAAAAGTTTCAATGGGAACGGGAAGAATTGGGACAAAAATTGGAAAATTTTTAAGGGACTTTGAAAAATTTCAACTGGAATTTTAGCCATTTTTTACGTGAAATTGTAAACATGTGGACA